>NC_091164.1:18298678-18321178 GCF_040958095.1 Procambarus clarkii
GTTTGCGGACGATGCTAAAATTATGAGAAGGATGAAGACAGAAGAGGACTGTTTGAGGCTTCAAGAAGACCTAGACAAACAGAAGGAATGGTCGAACAAGTGGTTGTTAGAGTTTAACCCAACCAAATATAATATAATGAAGATAGGTGTAGGAAGCAGGAGGCCAAATACAAGGTATCATCAGGGAGAGGAAAGTCTTCAGGAGTCAGAGAAAGAAAAAGACTTGGGAGTTGATATCACGCCAGACCTGTCTCCTGCAGCACATATCAAGAGGATAACATCAGCGGCATATGCCAGGCTGGCTAACATATGAACGGCATTCAGAAATTTGTGTAAAGAATCATTCAGAACTTTGTATACCACATGTCAGGCCAATCCTGGAGTATGCAGCCCCAGCATGGAGTCCATATCTATCTTGAAGTTATCTTGAGATGATTTCGGGGCTTTTTAGTGTCCCCGCGGCCCGGTCCTCGACCAGGCCTCCACCCCCAGGAACCAGCCCGTGACAGCTGACTAACACCCAGGTACCTATTTTACTGCTAGGTAACAGGGGCATAGGGTGAAAGAAACTCTGCCCATTGTTTCTTGCCGGTCCCCGGGATCGAACCTGGGACCACAGGATCACAAGTTCAGTGTGCTGTCCGCTCGGCCGACCGGCTCGCTATCTAGTCAAGGATAAGACTAAACTGGAAAAGGTTCAAAGATTTGCCACCAGACTAGTACCCGAGCTGAGAGGTATGAACTACGAGGAGAGACTACGGGAATTAAACCTCACTTCGCTGGAAGACAGAAGAGTTAGGGGGACATGATCACCACATTCAAGATTCTCAAGGGAATTGATAGGGTAGATAAAGACAGGCTATTTAACACAAGGGGCACACACATTAGGGGACACAGGTGGAAACTGAGCGCCCAAATGAGCCACAGAGATATTAGAAAGAACTTTTTTAGTGTCAGAGTGGTTGACAAATGGAATGCATTAGGAAGTGATGTGGTGGAGGCTGATTCCATACACAGTTTCAAGTGTAGATATGATAGAGCACAGTAGGCTCAGGAATCTGTACACCTGTTGATTGATGGTTGAGAGGCGGGACCAAAGTGCGAGAGCTCAACCCCCGCAAGCACAACTAGGTGAGTACACACACACACACACACACACACACACACACACACACACACACACACACACTCACACACACACACACACACACACACACACACACACACACACACACACACACACACACACACACACACACACACACACACACACACAGGCTGCAGAGATGGTCAGAGAAATGGCTACTGGAGTTTAACACCAGTAAATGTAAAGTTATGGAAATGGGATCAGGCGACAGGAGACCAAAGGAACAGTACACAATGAAGGGGAACAGCCTACCTGTAACGATTCGAGAAAGAGACCTGGGAGTGGATGTGACACCTAATCTAACTCCTGAGGAACATATAAATAGGATAACGACAGCAGCGTACTCTACACTGGCGAAAATTAGAACTTCATTCAGAAACCTAAATGAGGAAGCTTTTAGGGCGCTTTACACTGCCTACGTGAGACCCGTCTTAGAGTATGCTGCGCCATTATGGAGCCCCCACCTGAAGAAACACATAAAGAAACTGGAGAAGGTTCAGAGGTTTGCGACGAGGCTTGTCCCAGAGCTACGAGGGATGGGATATGAAGAGCGGCTGAAGGAACTGAACCTTACGACACTAGAGAAAAGAAGGGAGAGAGGAGATATGATAGGGACATATAAAATACTCAGGGGAATTGACAAAGTGGAAATAGATCAAATGTTCACACGTAATAATAACAGAACGAGGGGACATGGGTGGAAACTGGAAACTCAGATGAGTCACAGAGATGTTAGGAAGTTTTCTTTTAGCGTGAGAGTAGTAGAAAAATGGAATGCACTTGGGGAACAGGTTGTGGAAGCAAATACTATTCATACTTTTAAAACTAGGTATGATAGGTAAATGGGACAGGAGTCATTGCTGTAAACAACCGATAGCTAGAAAGGCGGGATCCAAGAGTCAATGCTCGATCCTGCAAGCACATATAGGTGAGTACATATAGGTGAGTACACACTCACACACACACACACACACACACACACACACACACACACACACACACACACACACACACACACACACACACACACACACACACACACACACACACATACACACATACACACACACACACACACACACACACACACACACACACACACACACACACACACACACACACACACACACACACACACACAACATATGTAAGACCAATCCTGGAGTATGCGGCCCCAGCACGGAGCCCGTATCTTGTCAAGCACAAGACGAAGCTGGAAAAAGTCCAAAGGTATGCTACTAGACTAGTCCCAGAACTAAGAGGCATGAGTTATGAGGAAAGGCTGCGGGAAATGCACCTTACGACACTGGAAGATAGAAGAGTAATGGGGGACATGATCACAACCTACAAAATCCTCAGGGGACTCGACCGGGTAAACAAGGATGAACTATTCAACACTGGAGGGACGCGAACAAGGGGACACAGGTGGAAGCTGAGTACCCAAATGAGCCACAGAGACATTAAAAAGAACTTTTTCAGTGTCAGAATAGTTAGTAAATGGAATGCACTAGGAAGTGATGTGGTGGAGGCTGACTCCATACACAGTATCAAATGTAGATATGATAGAGCCCAGTAGGCTCAGGAATCTGTACACCAGTTGATTGACGGTTGAGAGGCGTGACCAAAGAGCCAGAGCTCAACCCCCGCAAGCACAATTAGGTGAATACAATTAGGTGAGTACACACACACTTGTCAGGCAGCCGTGGTGGATAGAAGTGGGGTCTGGGAAGCTCTTGGGAAGCTAGTGAATTGGGAGGGATAATCAAGTCATATTGAAGTGAAATAAGTGTATATGAGTGATTGAATAACTAGTAAGCTCACTCAAACCACAAGAAAGTTAAGAAAAAAAAGTAGAAACAGCACCATTGATAATAAGTGTTGAGTACATTGTGGCATTGTGGAATAGTGGAGCCGACTAGCGTGGACGTGACCTCCAGGTCACCAGCTGTGACGCTGGGACCTCACACCTGACGACCCGACGAGTACTTTCTCGCCTGTTGTGTAGCAGATTGTGCAAGGTATTTTGGAGCGTCTTTGTATCTAGGCTTGGTTACTGCAATGTCAAGATCAGGATGGGCTTCAAGATCAATCACCAGCAGGGACGAGGAGGAGTACAGATTTATAGACAAATTAATAGATAAATTTGTAGAGAGAAGGAGCGATTGGATGGAGGATCTTAACCAAGGGATTAGAAACGAGTTATTTCAGCAAATATACAGGACGCGGTCGAGAGACAGAAACAAGAGCTTATGCTCTATATTCAGGAAGAGATTAGGAAGGGAAGAGAGGACTGGGAGAAGGAATGTGCCCGGATCACAAACGAATTAGGAAGGATTTGCAGCATGGCTAAGGACAGTGGATTAGTGAGGGATGGGTTAGTGAGTGCGGTTGGGAAGGGAAATCTCCAAGGGAGGGGCTACCAGGATGAGAGTGACTCACTGAAGAGGAGGACCATTATAATACAGGGATCATTCGATTCTGGGGCACCAACAAGACAAGAAAGGTTAGAGACGGAAAACTATGAATTGCATGAGATATTGAGATGTATTGGAGCAGAAATGGCAGAAAACGAGATGGACATCAGTTGCCGGGTTGGACTTTACAATTGTACCAAGAACAGACCTGTTTTGGTGCAAATCTCCAATGAGAAGGCTGTGGAGTACATAATGAGGAACAAGAATGTACTCAGAGGAAGTGCAACCCATTACAATGTGTTTATTGAGAGGTATATGACGAAATATGAGCAAATAGCCCACAAGAAGAGATGGCAAGCGCAACACCTGGTTGATACCTGGTTGATGGGGTTCTGGGAGTTCTTCTACTCCCCAAGCCCGGCCCGAGGCCAGGCTTGACTTGTGAGAGTTTGGTCCACTAGGCTGTTGCTTGGAGCGGCCCGCAGGCCCACATACCCACCACAGCCCGGTTGGTCCGGCACTCCTTGGAGGAATAAATCTAGTTTCCTCTTGATAATGTCCACGGTTGTTCCGGCAATATTTCTTATGCTTGCTGGGAGGACGTTGAACAACCGCGGATCTCTGATGTTTATACAGTGTTCTCTGATTGTGCCTATGGCACCTCTGCTTTTCACTGGTTCTATTCTACATTTTCTTCCATATCGTTCACTCCAGTACGTTGTTATTTTACTGTGTAGATTTGGTACTTGGCCCTCCAGTATCTTCCAGGTGTATATTATTTGATATCTCTCTCGTCTTCTTTCTAGTGAGTACATTTGGAGGGCTTTGAGACGATCCCAATAATTTAGGTGCTTTATTGCGTCTATGCGTGCCGTATATGTTCTCTGTATTCCCTCTATTTCAGCAATCTCTCTTGCTCTGAAGGGGGAAGTGAGTACTGAGCAGTACTCAAGACGGGACAACACAAGTGACTTGAAGAGTACAACCATTGTGATGGGATCCCTGGATTTGAAAGTTCTCGCTCTATTTTTCTGGCTGTCGTAATATTTACTTGGTTATGCTCCTTAAACGTTAGGTCGTCAGACATTATTATTCCCAAATCCTTTACATGCTGTTTTCCTACTATGGGTCATTTGATTGTGTTTTGTACTCTTTATTATGTTTAAGGTCCTCATTTTTACCATACCTGAGTACCTGGAATTTATCACTGTTAAACATCATGTTATTTTCTGATGCCCAGTCGAAAACTTTATTAATATCAGCTTGAAGTTTTTCAATGTCTTCAGCCGAGGTAATTTTCATACTGATTTTTGTGTCATCTGCAAAGGATGATACGAAGCTGTGACTTGAATTTTTGTCTATATCTGATATGAGAATAAGGAAAAGCAGCGGTGCAAGGACTGTACCCTGAGGTACAGAGCTTTTAACTGCACTTGGACTAGATTTTATATGGTTGACCGTTACTCGCTGAGTCCTGTTTGACAGAAAACTGAGTATCCAGCGTCCTACTTTAACGGTTATTCCCATTGACTTCATTTTGTGTGCTATCACGCCATGGTCACATTTATCGAAAGCCTTTGCGAAGTCCGTGTATATCACATCAGCATTCTGTTTTTCTTCTAATGCCTCAGTGACTTTGTCGTAGTGCTCAAGTAGCTGTGAGAGGCACGATCTTCCCGCTCGAAATCCATGTTGGCCTGGGTTGTGAAGGTCATTGGTCTCCATGAAATTGGTGACCTGACTCCTAATCACTCTCTCAAATACTTTTTTGATGTGCGATGTTAGTGCAACTGGTCTATAATTTTTTGCCAATGCTTTGCTCCCTTCCTTGTGTAGAGGGGCTATGTCTGCAACTTTAAGTGCATCTGGTATCTCCCCTGTGTCCAAGCTCTTCCTCCACACTATACTAAGTGCCTGTGCTACCGGCACTTTGCATTTCTTTATAAATATTGAATTCCATGAGTCTGGACCTGGGGCCGAGTGCATGGGCATGTTTTCAATTTCTCTTTCAAAATTTAGTGCGCTCGTGTTTATATCAGTTATATTTACAGGGGTTTGAATATCCCGCATAAAGAAATTGTCTGGATCTTCCACCTTCATGTTGTTTATTGGTGTGCTAAACATGACCTCATACTGCTTTTTTAGGATTTCACTAATTTCTGTGTCATCCTCCGTGTATGAACTTTCACTTGTACGAATAGGTCCAATACTGGCAGTTGTTTTTGCTTTTGATTTCGCATATGAGAAGAAATATTTTGGATTTTTCTTTATTTCCTGAATTGCTTTCTGTTCTAACTGCCTTTCTTCAGTTTCATATGAGTGTTTAAATTTCCGCTCGATTTCTTCAATCTCCCTATTTAAATTATTCCTTCTTTGACGGGAAATTCGTGTCTGCATAAGCAGTTCCGTTATTTTTTTCCTGCGTTTATAGTGTCGTCTGTGTTCTCTTTCTACGTTAGATCTCTTTCTGGCTTACCTCAAAGGAACATGTTTCAGACAGACTTGATATGCTTCTGAAGTCAGTTGAGATGCCCCTAGCCTCTCACGTAGCCTCACCTCCCAGGTCACATCCTCCCCAACTCAGCTCTTCTACACCTCCCCCTTGCCACAGCCCCCCCCAAACCCCCCTGCCCCTTCCACATTTGCACTTTCCCAACAACTCCCCCGCCCCTGCTACATCACACCTGTCAACGACCCCAGCGGGTCAAGCTATGCCCTCCCCAAACCCACCTTCCCACCCCCTCCCCAACTACCCCCTCCTACTCCCCTGCCCCTTCTACCCCATTGCCTTCAATTCCATCTGCTCCATCCCAGCTCCCACTGCACCCCTCTTCCCGTCACCCCAAACCCCAACCAACCCTCACCCCTCCTATGTACCATCATAACCTTTCCCCATCTCCCTCTTCCCCTCTTCTACCCCAAAACCCCCACCTACCCCTGATCCCCCCCCCCTTCTAACTAATACACCCTCTCTTCCACTCCCAGCACCCATACTCCATTCTTCCCCTCAGCCCTCACTATTTCTCTCCCCCCCCCCCCCCTAACCTTTCATCCTGCTTCTGACTCTCAGTCTCGCTCTACTTCTCAACCCCCCTATGCCATTCAGACCCTCCCTAATTTTAAGACCCATTATGCCTTTCCTACCCTCCTAGATATCCAGACCCCATTCGCCTACCAGGCACTCCCAGGCAACCCTCAGCATCCCCCCAGACACCCCCCCCCAGCCCCCATTTGCCCCCCAGGCACCCCCAGTCCTTCCAGACCCCCGGTGAAAGGAGGAACTCTGGCACCAGAGTTTCCAAGTAGAGTCTCAAGGTTTGGTACACCAATGCTGATGGGGTAGCCAATAAAGCAGAAGAGATAAAATAAAGAGTTAGTGTGGTAGTTCCAGACATAGTTGCAATAGTGGGAACTAAAATAAATGGCATGATCTCGGATGCAATCTTTAAAGAGGGTTACCAGGTGATAAGAAAAGAAAGGACACAGAGACAGGGAGGGGGAGTGGCACTCCTAATAAAGCGGAAATGGAAGTTTGAAGACCTGGAAAATCCGGCTACCAATGAAAGCACGAGCTCCATACATGGAACTCTGACAGTGGATGGGAAGAAGATTGTAATCTTGATACTCTACAATCCCCCACCAAACAGTAGAAGGCCCAGGCAGGAGTACGAGGACAGCAACAAGGCATGTATAGATGAACTGCAGAGGGCAGCAACAATAGCGCATGAATGAGAGCGAAGCTGGTGCTCAGGGGTGATCTAAATTACGGAGAGATAAAGTGGGAAACAAGGAATCCCCGTAGCAGGGACGAAACGTGGGGAGCGAAGTTGGTAGACGTTATTGACAGGAATTTCCTAACACAACATGTGAAGGAAGACCCAAGGGAAAGAGTAGGGAATACGCCGATCCTATTAGACCTAATTTTCACCCAGAAAGTAGAAGACATCGAGCATTTGGAACACGAAATACCACTAGGAGCCAGTGACCATTGTGTCCTAGTCTTTGACTACATGATGGGACTTAAAATTGTGACCAAAGGACAAGAGGTCTGGGAAAGGAGACTACAGAAGGATAAGGGACTACCTGGGAGAAGTGCAGTCGGAGGAAGAAATTAGAGGAAAAACAGTGCAAGATATGATGAACCAAGTCATATGGAAATGCAAGGAGACTGAAGAGATATTTATTCCAACAGTAAAGGAAACAAGCAGGAGGGAATATAATAATCCAAGGATTAATAGACCGTGTCTGGAAGCAAAAGTGAAAAGCAGGAGGGAGTGGAGGAAGTACAGAAGACAATGGACAGAGGACAACTAGATTAGATGTATCAGAGCTAGGAACGATTACAATAACATAAGACGAGTATCGGAAAGAAATTATGAGAATGATATTGCAATCAAAGTGAAAAAGCAACGTAAATTACTACATAGCCATATAAGAAGGAAGATATCGATAAATGACCAAGTGACAAGACAGAAAAACAGAAGGGGCATATACAGAAAGTGACAAGGAAGTCTGTGAGGTACTGAATGCAAGTTTCCATGGAGTGTTCACAACCGAGCCTGTGCAGCTCCCATTATTAGAAGAGATTACACTAGACGGAAGACTATCAGATATAGAGGTGACAGCAGAAGAGGTCACGAAACAGTTGACAACACTAGATGCAACTAAAGCAGTTGGACCAGACAAATTATCATCGTGGATACTAAAAGATTCAGCGCAGGCTCTCAGCGTGCCTCTGGCAATGATCTTTAACGAGTCACTTATGTCGGGAGAATTACCCAGTTGCTGGAAGGAGGCAAATATCGTACCGATTTTCAAGAAAGGAGACAGGGAGGCTTTAACACTTAACTACAGACCCGTATCACTAACAAGCATCCCCTGTAAAATACTTGAAAGAATAATTAGGCTAAGACTTATTGAGCACCTGGAGAGCATTGGGTTAGTAAATAAACACCAACATGGGTTCTAGACAGGGATATCATGCCTAACAAACCTTTTGGAATTCTATGATAGAGTAACAAAGATAAGGCAGGACAGAGAAGGCTGAGCAGACTGCATATTTCTAGAATGCCAAAAGGCCTTTCATACAGTACCGCACATGAGACTGCTATACAAACTTGAGAGGCAGTCAGGAGTAAGCGGAAAGGCCCTAGTATGGGTGAAGAACTACCTAACAGGAAGGAGTCAGAGGGTAATGGTAAGGGGCGAGAAGTCGGACTGGCAAATAGTAACGAGTTGAGTACCTCAAGGATCGGTGCTAGGACCAATCCTCTTTGTAATTTACGTAAATGATATGTTTACAGGAGTTGAATCCTACATATCAATGTTCACAAATGACGCAAAATTAATGAGAAGAGTTGTGACGGATGAGGATTGTAGGGTCCTCCAAGAGGACCTGGACAGGTTGCAGAGATGGTCAGAGAAATGGCTACTGGAGTTCAACACGAGTAAATGTAAAGTTATGGAAATGGGATCAGGTGATAAGCGACCAAAGGGACAGTACGCAATGAAGGGGAACTGCCTACCTGTAACTTTTCGAGAAAGAGACCTGGGAGTGGACGTAACACCTAACACGACAGCAGCGTACTCTACACCGGCGAAAATTAGAACTTCATTCAGAAACCTAAGTGAGGAGGCTTTAAGGGCGCTTTACACTGCCTACGTTAGACCAGTCTTAGAATATGCCACCCCCATCATGGAGCCCCCACCCGAAAAAACACATAAGGAAACTGGAAAAGGTTCAGAGGTTTGCGAGGAAGCTTGTCCCAGAGTTACGAGGGATGGGATATGAAGAGCGTCTGAAGGACCTGAACCTTACGACACTAGAGAAAAGAAGGGAGAGAGGAGATGTGATTGGGACATATAAAAAACTCAGGGGAATTGACAAAGCGGAAATAGATGAAATGTTCACACGTAACAGAACGAGGGGACATGGGTGGAAGCTGGAAACTCAGATGAGTCACAGAGATGTTATGAATTTTCTTTTAGCGTGAGAGTAGTGGAAAAATGGAATGCACTTGGGGAGCAGGTTGTGGAAGCAAACTCTATATATATATATATATATATATATATATATATATATATATATATATATATATATATATATATATATATATATATATATATATATATATATTTATTTATATATATATATATATATATATATATATATTTATATATATATATATATATATATATATATATATATATATATATATATATATATATTTATATATATATATATATATATATATATATTTATATATATATATATATATATATATATATATATATATATATATATATATATATATATATATATATATATATATATATATATTTAAAATTAGGTATGATAGAGAAATCGGACAGGAGTCATTGCTGTTAACAACCGATGGCTGGAAATGCGGGATCCAAGAGTCAATGCTCGATCCTGAAAGCACAAATAGGTGAGTACACACAGGCACACACACACACACAGCTGGTGAATACACTAAATGAATACACACTGGAGACGGGAGACCTATCAGAAATATGGAAGACTGCTAATGTGGTCCCAATATAAAAAAGGGTGACAGTTGATTAAGAGGCACTGAACTACAGGCCAGTGTCCTTAACTTGTATACCATGCAAGGTGATGGAGAAGATCGTGAGAAAAAATCTAGTAACACATCTGGAGAGAAGGGACTTCGTGACAAATCGCCAACATGGGTTCAGGGAGAGTAAATCTTGCATTACTGGCTAAATATAACTCTACAACCAGGTGACAAAGATTAAGCAAGAAAGAGAAGGCTGGGTGGACTGCATTTTTGTGGACTGTCGGAAAGCCTTTAACTCAGTTCCCCATAAGAGGAAGGTACATAATCTGGAGAGACAGGCAGGAGTAACTGGTAAAGTGTTCCAGTGGATAAGGGAATACCTAAGCAATAAGAAGCAGAGAGTTACAGTGAGGGGTGAGACCTCAGATTGGCGTGAAGTCATCAGTGGAATCCCACTGGGCTCTCTACTTGGTCCTATTCTGTTTCTGATACGTAAACGATCTCCCGGAGGGTATAGACTCATTCCTCTCAATGTTTGCTGAAGATGCCAAAAATTATGAGAAGGATTAAGACAGAGGAGGACTCTTGAGGTTTCGAGAAGACCTAGACAAACTGAAGGAATGGTCGAACAAATGGTTGTTAGAGTTTAACCCAAGCAAATGTAATGTAATGAAGATAGGTGTAGGGAGCATGAGGTCAGTTACAAGTTATCCTTTGGGAGATGAAATTCTTCAAGAGTCAGAGAGGAAAAACTTGGGGGTTTATATCACTCCAGGCCTGTCCCCTGAAGCCCATATCAAGAGGATAACATCAGCGGCATATGCTAGGTTGGCTAACATAAGAAAGGCATTTAGATATTTGTGTAAGGAATCATTCAGAACTTTGTATACCACATATGTCAGACCAATCCTGGAGTATGCGGCTCCAGCATGGAGTCCATATCTAGTCAAGCATAAGACTAAACTGGAAAAGGTTCAAAGGTTTGCCACCAGACTAGTACCCGAGCTGAGAGGTATTAGCTACGAGGAGAGACTACGGGAATTAAACCTCACGTCGCTGGAAGACAGAAGAGTTAGGCAGGACATGATCTCCACGTACAAGATTCTCAGAGGAATTGATAGGGTAGATAAAGACAGGCTATTTAACACAAGGGACACACGCACTAGGGAACACATGTGGAAATTGAGTGCCCAAATGAGCTACAGAGATATTAGAAAGATATTTTTTAGTGTCAGAGTAGTAGACACATGGAATGTATTAGACAGTGATGTGGTGGAGGCTGGCTTTATACACATTTTCAATTGTAAATATGATAGAGCCCAATAGGCTCAGGAACCGGTACACCAGTTGATTGACAGTTTAGAGGCGTGACCAAAGAGCCAGAACTCAACCCCCACAAGCACATTTAGGTGAGTACAATTAGGTGAGTACACACGCATGAGAAAGGAGTTTCAAGGAGATGGTTATCCCAGGCTGTGAAGGGTTTAGAGACTACATAACAAGCATCATGACGATGAGAGGACCAAGGGTAGTAGTAGCAGTGATATATAACCCTCTACCAAAAGACAGAAAACCCAGGCAAGGGTATGACAGAAATAACATGGCAGTTATCAATATACTTGAGTGGGCAGCCATTGCTGCCTGTAGAATTCGATCCCATCTACTCATCACCGGTGACTTCAATCATGGAAGTATTGACTTGGAGAACAAGGATCCGCATGGAAGAGAGGAAACATGGAGAGCTAAACTACTGGAGGTGGCAACAAGAAACATTTTAAGCCAACATGTCAGGGAACCCACACGAATGATGGGAAACGATGAACCAGCGAGACTCGACCTAGTATTCACTCTGAATGACTCCAACATAAGGGAGATTGACTTCGAGGCCACAGTAGGAATGAGCGATCACAACATACTGATATTTGATTATCTGGTCGAAGAAGGGTTAAAGTACTCGAGAAAGGGAACTGAAAGCAAAAGGCAGGGAAAACAATGAGGAGATGAGAAAATTCCTAACGGATATAGCATGGGAAACAGAGCTAAGGGGAAAGACGGCCCAAGACATGATGGAATACATCACACAGAAATGTAATTAGGCAGCAGAAAAGTTTATCCCGGTCCTAAAGGTAAAAAATTAAATGCAGATGAGAAACCCATGGTTTAATCAGAGATGTAAGCTAGCTAAGCAAGTAAGTAAAAAAGTATGGAGAAACTATAGAAATAACAGGACACTTGAGAGCAGAGAAGGAATGAGAGCCTTCAGAGAGCCAGGAATGAATACTTCAGGGTGAGAAGATAGGCAGAAGGGCAATATGAAAACGACATAGCAAGCGTGCCTAAGACTCTACCCAAATTGCTACATAGCCTCATTAGGAGGAAGACAAAAGTGAAGGAACAGGTAATGAAACTGAGGATAGGGGCAGACAGATTCACTACAAACGACAAAGAAGTGTGCGAGGAACTCAATAGGAAATTACAAGAAGTATTCACATTAGAGCAAGGAGAAGTTCCAGAGATAAGAGAAGGAATAGTTAACCAGACACCACTAGAGGAATTCCAGGTTACCAGTGGGGACTGCCAAAAATGTGGAAGACGGCAAACGTAGTCTCGATGTACAAGAAGGGGGATAGACAGGAGGCACTGAACTACAGGCTAATATTCCTAACTGGTATACCATATAAGGTATTGGAGAAAATTGTGCGAGAAAAGCTAGTGGAACATCTGGAGCTAAAAGAACTTTGTGACTCAACACCAACATGGTTTCAGAGATAGCAAGCCATGCCTCACAGGATTAATTGAATTCTTCGATCAGGAAACAAGCATCAGACGAGACTGAGAAAGGTGGGCAGACTGCATATTTTTGGATTGCCAGAAAGCCTTTGACACAGTTCCACACCAGAGACTAGTGCGAAAGCTAGAGATGCAGGCAGGAGTGAAAGGGAAGGTACTCCATTGGATAAGGGATAACCTAAGTAACAGAAGACAGCGAGTCACTGTGAGGGGTGAGGTCTCAGATTGGCGAGACGTCACCAGTGGAATCCCGCAGGGTTCAGTCCTTGGACCCATACTGTTTCTTATACATGTAAATGATCTTCCAGATGGTATAGATTCATTCCTCTCATTGTCTGCTGATTATGCAAAAATTATGAGGAGGATTAAGACGGATGAAGATAGTATGAGGCTACAAGAGGACCTAGACAGACTGAATGAATGGTCCAACAAATGGCTACTAAAGTTCAACCCGAGTAAATGTAAGGTAATGAAACTAGGCAGTGGAAACAGGAGGCCAGACACAGGATACCGAATGGGGGATGAAGTTCTTCATGAAATGGAGAAAGAGAAAAATCTGGGATTTGATATCACACCAAACCTGTCTCCTGAGTCCACATCAAAAGAATAACATTTGCAGCGTTTGCGAGGCTGGGTAAAATCAGAACTGCCTTCAGAAACCTGTGTAAGGAATCATTCAGAACCTTGTATATCCCATATGTAAGACCAATCCTGGAGTATGCGGCCCCAGCATGGAGACCGTATCTTGTCAAGCACAAGGTGAAGATTGAAAAAGCTCAGAGGTATGCCACTAGGCTAGTCTCAGAACTAAGAGGCCTGAGTAACGAGGAAAGGCTGCGGGAAATGCACCTCATGACACTAGAAGACAGAAGAGTAGGGGTGCATATAATCACTACCTACAAAATTCTCAGGGGAATTGACAGGGTAGATAAAGATAAAGTGTTTAGCTCGGGTGGTATCCGAAGAAGGGGACTCAGGTGGAAACTGAGTACCCAAATGAGTCACAGGGACGTTAGAAAGAACTTTTTCTAGTGTCAGAGTAGTTACGGATTGAATGCATTAGGCAGTGATGTGGTAGAGGCTGACTCCATAGACAGTTTCAAATGTAGATATGATAGAACCCAGTAGGCTCAGGAATCTGTACACCAGTTGATTGACAGTTGAGAAGCGGGACCAAAGAGCCAAAGCTCAACCCCCGCATGCACAACTAGGTTATCTTGAGATGATTTCGGGGTTTTTAGTGTCCCCGCGGACCGGTCCTCGACCAGGCCTCCACCTCCAGGAAGCAGCCCGTGACAGCTGCCTAACTCCCGGGTACCTATTTACTGCTAGGTAACAGGGGCATAGGGTAAAAGAAACTCTGCCCATTGTTTCTCGCCGGCGAAAAACAATGCTGTCCTATGATCCTGTGGTCCTGGGATGGAACCCGGGACCACAGGATCACATGTACAGCGTGCTGTCCGCTCGGCTCCCCTAGGTGGGTACAACTAGGTGAATACAGAGGAAGCACCTCGTAACAGCTGTCTAACTCACAGGTACCTAATTACAGCTAGGTAGCAGGGGCATCAAGGTGAAAGAAATTTTGCCCATTTGTCTCTGCCTAGTCTGGGAATCGAACCTGGACTACAGACTTACAAGTCCCGCTCGCTCTCCACTAAGCTACCAGACCCCACAAGACCTACCAGACTTTTTATGTGTGTGAATGTGTGCTTGTATTCCTTTTTTTGTGCTTGCAGGATCAAGCTCTAGCTCTTGGACCCACTTTTCTAGCCGTTGGTTACCTAATTCAATGACTTCTGACCTATTTCCCTATAATGCCTGCTTTTTAAGTTATGAATGGAGCTTGCATCTACATCCTGCTCCTGTAGGGTATTCCATTTACTCACTACCCTTACGATAAAGAAAAACTTTCTATCATCCCAATGACACACCTGAGTCTCAAGCTTTTATCTGTGCCTCCTTGTTCTGCTGATATTCCTTGTTAACAATTCCTCTGTTTCCACCTTGTCAATCCCTCTAAGTATTTGTTATGTCTGTATCATATCCCTCCCCTCTCTTTCCTCTTTTCTATCGGCGTCGGCTTTTGTTCCTCCAGTCTCTCTTCGTATCTCATCCCTCGCAGCTCTGGGAGGAGTCTCGTTGCAAACTTCTGCACGTTTTCGAGCTTCCTTGTGTGTTTTTTAAGATTAGGTGCTCCACGATGGGGCAGCATTATGAAAGCTGGCCTCACGTAGATGATATACAGTGATCTAAAAACCTCATTCTTCAGTTTTCTAAGGGATGTTCTGATTTTTGCCAGAGTAGAGTACGCGGCTGTCGTTATTCTATTTACATCAACCTCTCGATTCAGATTTGGTATTATGTTCACTCCCAGGACTTTTTCTATAGACGATACAAGGAAGTAGTTTCTCTTTGTCGTATATTGGCCTTTCGGTCTCCTGGCTTCTGTCCCCATTTCGATTACCTTGCACTTGATAGCGTTGAACTCTAGCAGAATTTTATCGGACCATCTCTGCAATCTGTTCAAGTCATCCTGGAGAACTTTACAACCCTCATCTGTCTTTACCTTCAAATTGAGGATGGTCAATTGGTCAGTTGACCATATCAATTGACGATGGTCAATTTTAGGATACTGATATCTTATCGAATCACCTCGCTGTTGGGGGCCATGTGAGTAACATAAATACAAAGAAGCTGGAATGGTTCCCAAGCTAATATGCAACCGAAAACTCCTCACCCTAGAAGGATTAGAACTGGATTCGAACTGAAATTTAAATAATACTGGATATGCTGTGGGTCATGGAGCCCTGGCTGTTTGGTTTCGAAGCCCTAAAGGATAATTAGTTTTCGGTTGCATATTGGCTTGGGGACCATTTAAGCTTCTTTTCAATTGTGGTACTCACTTGGTCCAAACAGCGAGGTGATTCGATGAAATATCTGTACACTAAAATTGATCATCGAGTGTTGTGAAGATGTTGGGTTAAAAATCTCACGACTTCCAACCTTTTCTGTTGAGTCAGTATGGTCTTGTTGGTACAGTACTGGATACGTTGATGTCCATGGAGTCCTGACTGCTTGGGTTCGAATCCTTTAGGGATGGATATATATATATATATATATATATATATATATATATATATATATATATATATATATATATATATATATACATATATATATATATATATATATATATATATATATATATATATATATATATATATATATATATATATATATATATATCCATCCCTAAAGGATTCGAACCCAAGCAGTCATAATATATACATAATATATTGATGTGACGCCTGTGACGGAAAAACATGCTTTTTTTAAAAAAAAACAGTGTTTTTCATGTGAGAGAAATCTTCGAAACCTCTTTACCGATTGCTTTGAAATTTTGACACGACGTTGCATTCGAATAGGCGCGTGTTTCTATATACCTACTATATACATGCCTAACCTGTGACCGGAGAAAACATGTTTTTTTTTTAAACATCGCCATCTGTTGGATGTAAGAGCAACACACGCTGTAATCTCCCAAAGTTCTTCACCGATTGCTTTGAAATCCTGACACAACATTCCATTTGAATATGCGCTTCTTTTTATATACTTACTATATAGATCCCACCCCTCTGACAGGTAAAAATGTGCGTTTTTGAAAACAGCTCCATCTGTTGCACATACTAGCAACATGCACGCTATACTAAACGTGTCACGAATTGTATTTCAATGTTTTCAATTGCATTGATAAATTTTACTTTCATAGATTTCGATTTATTTAATTTTTTACTAGCAGTACCCGGCCACGCGTTGCTGTGGCTGAACAACGCATGTGCGTTGCTGAGCCACAGCAACCATCCCAATCCCCCAGTCCTCCCTAACATTCCCCATTCACCCAGCTACTTGGCCTCCCAACCATTCCCCACTCCACCGTCTCCTCGTCCTCCCCTCCATTCTCAATTACCCCATCCCCTCGTCCCTACCATCCCAAACTCCCCCCATCCCCTCGTCCTTCCCCACCATTACCCCCTCCCTCGTCCCTTCGTCCTCCCCTCCATCTCTCACTTCCGTCCCTTCGCCATCCCCATCATTCCCCACTCCTTCGTCCGATGCCGTCCCAAAGTGTGTGATGTTCCCATCAGAAAATTTGGAACATCAAGTGATATGATATTCCCATCACTGAAATATAAGAAAAATAGTTAAAAAATTAAATGAAACTTTGAAAATGTAAAAAAATAAACTATACTCACGAAATGAGCGGCACTAATAAACAACACAGCTCAATTCCAATGCAATTAACACAAAATAATTAAATCAAAATGAAAAAATCAAAATCTATGAAAATTCAATTTATCAATGCAATTAGAAATATTGAAATAGAACAGTAACATATTTAGTATAACATGTGTGTTGCTCTTACATGCAACAGATGACGCTGTTTTTCAGGAAAAGCATAGTTTTACCTGTAACAGGTATGACATCTATACTTATACTTATGAAATGAACGATATGGTTAACAACACAGCTCAATTCCAATACAATGTCACACAAAATAACTAAATCTATATAAATAAAAATGAAAATGTTCGTTTGTTCAAAATCGCTAATCTCCGTAAGTTCTTCACCGAATGCTTTGAAATATTCACACAATGTTCCTTTCGCATCCGAGCACGTTTTTATATACATAACATATTGATGTGACGTCTGTGACGGAAAAAAACATGTTTTTTTTAAACTGTGCTTTTCATGTGATGTGGTAAGTCTATATAGTAGGTATATAAAAGAAGCACATATTCGAATGGAACGTTGTGTCAGAATTTCAAAGCAATCGGTAAAGAGGTTTCGAAGATTTCTCTCACATGAAAATCAAATGGAAAAAATGGTGTTTAAAAAAATAGAACCTCGAACCGATACTGCCAGGAGCACTCTGCTGGCGTACAAAGATCCCTTAATCGCTCGATCAACATGACCGGACAAAAGAGGATTGTAGCCGAGGCTATTTCCATCCCCCCGCCGGCACTCGGATAGTAATCTTGGGCATGGTATTTTATCAAATCATCTCATTCTTTGGGGCACACGTGAGGAACACAAATGCGAACAAGCCTGAATGGTCCCCAGGACTATATGCAACTGAAATCTCATACCCCAGAAGTAACTCGAACCCATACTGCCAGGAGCATTCTGCTGGCGTACAGGATTCCTTAAGCGCTCGACCAACACGACTAGACTAAAGAGTTTTCAGTTGCATATAATATATATATATATGCATGTGTGTATATCACGAAAATAAACACGTGATTAAGAATGTGACAATGTCAGACCACGGAGGAAAAATGAAACAGGAAATTTCCTTAAGTACTTTCGTATATTAAATACATCTTCAGAAGTTCACCTTCTGAAGATGTATTTAATATACGAAAGTACTTAAGGAAATTTCCTGTTTCATTTTTCCTCCGTGGTCTGACATTGTCATATATATGCATATATATATATATATATATATATATATATATATATATATATATATATATATATATATATATATATATATATATATATATATATATATATTTGCATATATATATATGCGAACAAGCCTGAATGGTCCCCAGGACAATATGCAACTGAAAACTCACACCCCAGAAGTGACTCGAACCCATACTCCCAGGAGCAACGCAACTGGTATGTACAAGACGCCTTAATCCACTTAACCATCACGACCGGACATAATGAGGTGATAGCCAAAGCTATTTGAACCACCCATAGCTTCATAGATAGCTTCGGCTATCACCTCATTATGTCCGGTCGTGATGGTCAAGTGGATTAAGGCGTCTTGTACATACCAGTTGCGTTGCTCCTGGGAGTATGGGTTCGAGTCACTTCTGGGGTGTGAGTTTTCAGTTATATATATATATATATATATATATATATATATATATATATATATATATATATATATATATATATATATATATATATATATATATATATATATATATATATATATATATTTATATATATATATATATATATATATATATATATATATATATATATATATATATATATATATATATATATATATATATATATATATATATATATATATTATTAAATATGACCGAAAAAGTAAGATTAATAATTCTAACACGAATTTTCTCAATCTTTCGTACATTACGCTTCACTGTTGGAGGTAAATCAAAAATCAATTCTCCAAAATTCATTTTTATTTCTAGTCTTACGCGACACGGGCGCGTTTCGTAAAACTTATTACATTTTCAAAGACTTTAGTTCACAAATACACAACTGAATAGAACTTACGTATCTCCGATTTTATATCTACATTTGAGTGAGGTGGAAGGGGTGATGTGGCATTAACACAAGACAGAACAAAGTGTGGTATTAATAGGGTATTAATTTCATCTACACAAGACAGAACAAGAGTATTAATAGGGTATTAATTTCATCAACACAAGACAGAACACGAAACAATGGATATTGAATAGAAGTGTTTGTAGAAAGCCTATTGGTCCATATTTCTTGATGCTTCTATATTGGAGCGGAGTCTTGAGGTGGGTAGAATATAGTTGTGCAATAATTGGCTGTTGATTGCTGGTGTTGACTTCTTGATGTGTAGTGCCTCGAAGTCAACACCAGCAATCAACAGCCAATTATTGCACAACTATATTATTACCTTATGCTAATATCTCTTATGCTCGCGTGTTGCGCTCTTCCTCTCCTCGTCCTTCCCGCCTTCCTCAGACTCACAACCGTTTCCGGGCCTTGGACCCTGATACGCCCACTGCCCCCTCCTCTGTTCCTTTGGGTTCTCTCCCGAAGGATCCACCTCCTGGTCCTCGGTCTGGGGTTCCCCTTCCTTCTACCCGGTCTGTCGTGTCTCCTGTGTCTTCTTCCTCGTCTCCCTCCGTTCCTCCTTCCCATCCTTCCCCTCCGTCTCTTGACTCTCCCCGCCGCCTGTCAGTGCGGGCTGATGTCCATCGCTCTCCAAACGGCCGTCATGTGTGCTCTCGTTCAGCTTCTCCTGTTGAGACGCTAGAATCCGTTGCCCAGTACGTGGTTGCTGGGACACCTGGGCTCCTCTCCTTCCTCCTCCCCGGCGGGTAAGAAGGTTTCGCTTTCTTCCTCGGCCCCTACTTCTGCCTCTCTCGCTCCTTCCCCTCCCATTTCGGTGGTTGCGCCCCCTGTTCCTGCTATGGAGGTTTCTTTAGCCCCCGCTTCCCTCTCGGTTGCTGCCCTTGCTGAGGTACGCTCCCCTCTTTCTACCCCTCCTCTTCCTGCTGCTGTCCTTGACTGCTCCTCTCCGTTGTCTCCTCCTCTTCCTCCTCCTTCTCCTCCTCCTCCTCTGGACCACTGATCTGTTCTCCCGTTTCCTTCCCTCCGTCTTTGCTCAGTTTACCCATGCCTCCTAACCCTGACTTTGCTGACCCTGATCCCGACCCTGATATTCTTTAACGTGCTCTGTTGCTCTTTCGCCTTTGTTTCTTCCTTGTTCTCTGTTTTTGTCCTTTCTCTTCTCGTCGTTGTCCATTCTTCAATGGAACGTTCGAGGTTATTACGCCAATTTCCTCGAACTCCAACTTCTGATTTCGCGATTTTCGCTCCTTTGTGTCTGTCTCCAGGAGCCGATGCTTGGTGCTCGTCCTGGTCGTTTTCGTGGCTATTCCTTTCTCTCCCCCCCCCCCCAGCCGTTGCTGGGGCTTCTAATTCTTCTGCTCTTTTGATTCGTGCTGATGTTCCCTTTGTTCCTTTACTTTTTCCTTCTTCTCTCCATTGTTCTGCTGCTCGTATCTTTGTGGGGAAATGGTACACAGTTTGTTCCATTTATCTCCCCCCGAGTGTCCCGCTTTCTCTTCCTGATTTGAAACACCTCCTAGACTCCTTGCCGGAGCCTGTGCTCCTGCTGGGTGACTTCAATTGTCGTCATTCTCTTTGGGGTGACGTTCTGACGAATACCCGGGGTCGCCTTCTTGAGTTGTTTCTCCTCTCTTCTTCCCTGTCTCTTCTGAATTCTGGTGAGCCCACTCATTTGGACTCTCGGACTCGCACCCTTTCTTGTCTTGATCTTTCTCTCTGCTCTTCTTCTCTTTACTTAGATTTCACGTGGCAGGTTCTTGATGACCTCCATGGAAGTGATCATTTCCCCATCCTTGCTTCCTTTTTCTCTTTTCGCCCTTCCCTCTCTTTCCCTAGGTGGCAGTTTGCTAAGGCGGACTGGACCCTATTTACCCTCAGTGCTACTCTCTCTGACCTCTCCCTTCTGCCTCTCTCTCGCGCTCTCCTCCTTTTTCATGACACTGTCTTCATTGCTGCCCTCCGCTCCATCCCTCGCTCTTCTTCTCGGGGTCCACGGAAGTGCGTTCCCTGGTGGAATGCGGACTGTGCTCGGGCTGTCCGCTGTAAGCGTGCAGCCTGGAAGAGGCACCGCCGTAGGCAGACGACCGATTCTTTTCTTTTCTTTCGGAAAGCGAGTGCGGTGGCCCGTAGGGCCATCCGTACGGCTAAACGTGAATGTTGGGCATCTTATGTCTCAACAATTACGTCCGAAACTCCTCTGGCCCAGATCTGGAAGCGTATCCGCAAGATAGCGGGTAAATTCGTTCCCGATGTTTCACCGGTCCTTCACCTCCATTATACTCTTGTGGCGGACCCGTTGCAGGTCACTTCCATACTGGGTTCCCACTTTTCTTCTGTTAGCTCTGGTCTTCATCTTCCCCAATCTTTTCTTCTTCGTAAACCTGTCCTTGAGTCTCGTCCTTTAGATTTCTGCACTCGTCTTCAACTTCCCTATAATGATCCCTTCTCTCTCTCTTAACTTCGTTCTGCTCTGGCCCTCTGCGGTTCTACGGCGGCGGGCTCCGATGGTATTCATTATGAGATGCTTCGCCATCTCCCTCCGTGCACGTCTCAGTATTTACTGAGTCTGTATAATCGGATCTGGGAGTCGTCGTCAGTCCCTGAGGACTAGCTCGATGCCGTTGTCCTCCCTGTTCGCAAACCGGGGTCTCTGGGTACTTCCCCTAAGGACTTTCGCCCTATTGCTCTCACAAGTTGTGTCTGCAAACTATTTGAACGTATGGTTAACGTTCGTCTGATGTGGTTCCTGGAACACCATCACCTCCTCTCCCCTTCTCAATTTGGTTTCCGCAAGTGCCGCAGCACGACAGATGTCCTGGCGAACTTGGAGGTCTATATTCGTACTGCTTTTGCTGCGAAGACCTCCGTTGTTGCCGTCCTTTTTGACCTGGAAAAAGGCTTACGACACCACTTGGCGATATCATATTCTATCTCAACTTCATTCTTTTGGCCTTCGTGGTCATCTCCCTCTCTTTCTCCGCAGCTTCCTCTCTCGTCGTTCCTTTCGGGTGCGCCTTGGTACCGCGCTCTCTGCCTCTTTTCAGCAATACGAAGGTGTGCCCCAGGGTAGTGTTCTGAGCACTACTCTTTTTCTGGTTGCCCTCAATGGTCTTCTTTCCTCTCTTCCTTCTGGTGTCTTCCTCCGCTCTCTATGTCGATGATCTTACCCTTTGCTGTCAGGGTGATGATTCGCTTCTCCTTCAGCGCCGGCTTCAACTTGCAATTGATGCCG
>NC_091164.1:18326178-18343678 GCF_040958095.1 Procambarus clarkii
GCAACATTGGACTAGAGGATGGAAGTGCCGGTGCTGCCATTCAAATGCACCATTTTAGATATTCTAAATGGTACCTCCTCAATGTATGAGACGGGTAGCTAGGTAGTCAGCAGCATTTTGTAAGTAAACTAAACAAATCATCAAAGAAAGAAACGTGAAGATTCTATGTGACACAGAGTGTGAGTATGACGAAGAGGCTCTCCTGTATTAGTGGTTGCCTGAGGGTGAATATGGTGCATAACGATTAAAGGGTCCCATGGGTCGACGAACTAGTCATCACAGGAGGGGAGGCAAAAAATCTTACTACCAAGGATGCAACAATGAAAAATAGAAAGTCTGAAGAAGCCGAGAACAGACCAGGGTCAGGGCCCAACACAGCAAGAGCTGCAGAACCACCAGGGAGGACCACATTGGAAGAAAGGAAATCTGATCTCCCAGGTCGAACCAGCTCGAGGGCCTGGTTGCCCTCGACCATCCAGGCCCAGAGTTCCACACTTCATTGAGTGGTAACAGTATTAGGAGGCATTTATTTTTGGCATTCAAAATTATTCAATTTTCCTCCATGTATAAGAATTGGCTAACAATTCATAGCTAGTTGTAATGTTTTCATCAGACAAGCTGTAAAGCATCGCTATATATTGTATGAACCTTGTGAGCCTAATATAAACATTGTTTCCACAGTGACGAACACCCCGAGTGGCTTTAAGCGTATAGGAAACAAGGCCTATAGGCTCTTTGCCACTGGGATGACCTTCTCAAATGCCCGTCTCACCTGCTGGTCTCTTATGTCCAATCTTGCACTGCCATTGGTAAGACTGATAGATTCATGTTTTACTTACAATACCCATAGCGAGTTTCTGTTATATCTATGCTGGAAGAAAGATGTCTGTTAAACGTTGGAGGCCACATGGTCACAGAATCAGGATAGAAGGCAAGGTAATAACATCTGGAATAACCTCGTGACACTACAGGTGATCTAACAATCCTTGTGACACTAGAAGAGATCCGACGTCCTTGTCTGGTACATTACCTGCCGAATAAATGTTGAGTAGTGTGCTATTATCAATATACGAATTATATTCAAGAAAATTGAGTAAGCTTTAAACAGTGTTTCACTGTCCCAACCATCTGTTCATAGAAGCCTCCATGCCACGGTGCTCAGGGACGTATGTAATTTCAATGACACTGCCTTTGTCTGAGGGCAGTATGTACCTCTGTGTATTTCCAGATTTCTCGCAAACATGCTTCCTGAATGAAAGACTGAATGACTGAGCCTCAGCACTCATGTCGGGAGTCACTTCTAGGTATACTCCCCCGGCTGTTGCACAGGTGAATAGGCAAATGTATGAAATGTATGCTTTCATTGGAACTTTGTCCTTGGTGCCTGTGAGGGTTAATGCTCCTGTGTAGTTTACCCCACTGGTCTCAAAAGGATGAAGATAGACAACTCGTTCTCTAGAAAGTGGTGGAAGTCCTGGATAAGGACACACCAGAGCGTCATACATCTGGCAGATTACATAGGATTTTATTATTCATTTTACAGTCTGACGATCTTGAGGAAGCCAAAACTTTTGTTGTAGGTCCATGAGAGTATCTTGCACCCACCATGTAAGGTGTCGATTTTGTGTATGTGTAACATAATCAATCGTCTGATGACGTGGTAACAGGGAGGTAACATTGGATACTTTACATCTAAGTCTATATTGGCATGTTCCAAGCGTCCTCCACACCTAAGTTTATGATTACTGTCTAGGTCATTCCAGAGACCTAGATAATTCTCAAGTTTCTTAGGGACATTTTCAAAGTCCTTCCCATATGTTTCTACTTGGGCTCGCTTGACCCAGTACTTTAAGGGACTAGGAAATTGGCGTTTGATTCCCATTCTGTTTAGGAAATTAAATATTTGTTTGTGCTACATCTAGCAATTGTGATTAATTCAGAGTACTGAGTAGGATCAATTTTTAGAGTCCGAGCTGGTTCTGGTGTCTCAGAGGGGAACTGAGACATTGTGACATTGGTCACAATGACTTGTGACTCTTGTTTAGGCCACTGGTCATTCATTAACCCCTGAGGTCCCTTGAACCACATCTCGTCTCTGGCTAATTGCCATAAGGTAAGTCCCCTGGAAAGGTAATCAGCTAGATTTTATTTAATAGGTACATATCTTCATTTGTGTCCTGCTGACAATTCTCTTATTTCCCTACCGCGATTACTTACGTAGGGAGTTTTGTTATTATTTTTTCTAACCCACTGTAAAACTGCCTCATTATCTGACCATTCCACTGTTTCTGGAAAGTGGAGGTTATTTAAGGTTTTGGTCAGGTAATGAGCCAATCTAACCTTGGCCAATCCAATTGTGGCAATGTCTTTCTTTAACGGTTCCACCCTATGTGTAGGGTGGCACGTCCAAGCTTTGGATGTGAGCAATATTGCCTGCTCATGTGTTACTAAATAGGAAACAGTGCCATACTCCTTTCCAGAGGCATCACAAAACACTTGCAGCTCTACAGGTTGATCAAGTTTTACTGTATCACGAGGAAACTTATGGTTGTTTAGGACACTTAGATTCGTTGTTAACTGTTGCCATTCTTCTAGCAAGGTATTTGGTAGTGGATTATTCCAACCTAATTTATTCTGCCAGCATTCCTGCATAGTTAATTTACCCTTGGTTAATATGGAGCTTACTAGTCCAAAAGGGTCAACCGGTTTGATGATCTGTGATAACAGTTTCCTCAGAGTTCAGTTGACGAAATCTGGTTCCACCGATTTAATAGTCAACTAATCCGAATTTATATCCCACTCAACACCTAGTATCTTTAACTTCTGAGGTACCTTGTAGTTTGGAAATTCAGCTTGAAATAGTTGATTTAATTTAGGATTATTGGAGGCCCACAACTGTAGAGCCATATTTGCTCCCAACAACTCTCCATTAGCCTCATGATATATGTTTAGGAGTTCTTCTTCACTGCTGGTAGTTCCCTGGAAATTATCTACATACAAGTTATTGTTCATTTGAATTTTATTTGGACTATTGGACTTCTTCATATGCATATCTAAGAAACTTGAACTTGAATTAGGCAAAATTTGGCTAGAACCAATGGAATTTTCCTATATTTAGTTAAAATTTAGGTTCTAATATGATGCATTTTGATAGGATATAGTCAATTTGATAAACAAACATAGATTTATTGACTTGACCTAACTCAACCTATCCAAACCTAACCCAACCTGTCCTAACCTAACCCAACCTGTCCTAACCTAACCCAACCTGCCCTAACCTAACCCAACCTGCCCTAACATAACCAAACTGGTGATAACCTAACCCAGCCTCTCCTAACCTAACCCAGCCTGTCCTTACCTAATCAGACCAGCTATACCTAACATAACTAAGGTTAGATCCAATAAGACTGATGGATAGTTTGTCTAAATAAACATGGTGCCATGATTGGAGTGGTTGTAAGAAGGATATATTATTTATTAAATTAAAACTTTGGATATTAAAAATGAAATTCTGGTGGACCTAACACTATAACCTTGTTATCCTACCCTAACCTATAACAAACAAACATGCAAACAAATGCACTCACACACACACACACACATACATACACACACACACACACACACACACAAACACACACACACACACACACACACACACACACACACACACACACACACACACACACACACACACACACGGTGTGGGGCCTCGTAGCCTGGTGGATAGCGCGCAGGACTCGTAATTCTGTGGCGCGGGTTCGATTCCCGCACAAGGCAGAAACAAATGGGCAAAGTTTCTTTCACCCTAAGTGCCCCTATTACCTAGCAGTAAATAGGTACCTGGGAGTTAGTCAGCTGTAACGGGCTGCTTCCTGGGGTGTGTGTGTGTAGTGTGGAAAAAAAAAAGAAGTAGTTAGTAAAACAGTTGATTGACAGTTGAGAGGCGGGCCGAAAGAGCAAAGCTCAACCCCCGCAAAACACAACTAGTAAACAACAAGTAAACACACACACACACACACACACACACACACACACACACACACACACACACACACACACACACACACACACACTTCAGGAGTCAGAGAAGGAAAAAGACTTGGGGTTGATATCACGCCGGACCTGTCTCCTGCAGCACATATCAAGCGAATAATATCAGCGGCATATGCCAGGCTGGCCAACATACGAACGGCATTCAGAAACTTGTGTAAAGAATCATTCAGAACTTTGTATACCACATATGTCAGGCCAATCCTGGAGTATGCAGCCCCAGCAAGGAGTCCATATCTAGTGAAAGATAAGACTAAACTGGAAAAGGTTCAAAGGTTTGCCACCAGACTAGTACCCGAGCTGAGAGGTATGAGCTACGAGGAGAGACTACGGGAATTAAACCTCACTTCGCTGAAAGACAGAAGAGTTAGGGGGGACATGATCACATTCAAGATTCTGAAGGGAATTGATAGGGTAGATAAAGACAGTCTATTTAACACAAGGGGAACACGCACAAGGGGACACAGGTGGAAACAGAGTGCCCAATTGAGCCACAGAGATATTAGAAAGAACTTTTTTAGAGTCAGAGTGGTTGACAAATGGAATGCATTAGGAAGTGATGTGGTGGAGGCTGACTCCGTACACAGTTTCAAGTGTAGATATGATAGAGCCCGATAGGCTCAGGAATCTGTACACCTGTTGATTGACGGTTGAGAGGCGGGACCAAAGAGCCAGAGCTCAACCCCCGCAAACCCAACTAGGTGAGTACAACTAGGTGAGTATACACACACACACACACACACACACACACACACACACACACACACGCACACACACACACACACACACACACACACACACACACACACACACACAGGGATTTCCGTAATAACAGAACACCAGAAAGTAGAGAGAGAAACCAGAGAACCATGAACGAGTATGTTAGTGTAAGAAGAGCAGCTGAGAAAAAGTATGAAAATTATATAGCTAATAAAGCCAAGACCGAACCAAACTACTACACAGTCACATCAGGACTGTTGCCATTCCAAGGACAACAGTGAAGGAACAGGTGATGAAACTTAGGACGGGTGAGGACAGGTACACAGAAAACGACAAAGAGATGTGTGAAGAACTCAACAAAAGGTTCAAGGAAGTCTTTACAATAGAACAAGGAGAGTTCACGGTGCTAGGAGAGGTGGCAGCAAACCAGGCGACCTTGGAAGGGTTCGAAATTACGGGAGATGAGGTCAAGAAGCACCTATTGGAGATGGACGTGAGCAAGGCTGTTGGGCCGGACGGAATCTCACCATAGGTATTGGAAGAATGTGCAGGAGCCCTTTGTTTGCCACTCTCCATAGTGAATAGTAGGTCACTGGAAACGGGAGACCTACCAGAAATATGGCAGACGGCTAACGTAGCCCAAATATACAAAAAGGGTGACAGACAAGAGGCACTGAACTACAGGCCAGTGTCCTTGACTTGTATACCATGCAAAATACATACATACATGCAGAAGATCGCGAAAAAAAACTAGTAACACATCTGGAGAGAAGGGACTTCGTGACAACCCATCAACATTGGTACAGGGAGGGTAAAATCTTCGCTTACAGGCTTAATAGAATTCTACGATCAGGCGACAAAGATTAAGCAAGAAAGAGAAGGATGACCGGACTGCATTTTTTTGGACTATTGGAAAGTCTTTGACACAGTACCCCATAAAAGGCTGATGCATAAGCTGGAGAAACAGGCAAGAGTAACTGGTAGGACGCTCCAGTGGATAAGGGAGTACCTAAGCAATAGGAAGCAGAGAGTTACAGTGAAGGGGTGAGACCTCAGATTGGTCTGAAGTCACCAGTGGAGTCCCACAGGGCTCTGTACTCGGACCTATCCTGTTTCTGATATACGTAAATGATATCCCAGAGAGTATAGACTCATTCCTCTCAATGTTTGCTGACGATGCCAAAATTATGAGAAGGATTCAGACAGAGGAGGACAGCTTGAGGCTTCAAGAAGAACTGGATAAGCTGCAGGAATGGTCGAACAAATGGTTGTTAAGATTAACCCAAGCAAATGTAATGTAATGAAGATAGGTGTAGGGAGCATGAGGCCAGTTACAGGTTATCCTTTGGGAGATGAAATTCTTCATGAGTCAGAGAGAGAGAAAAACTTGGGGGTTGATATCACGCCAGGCCTATCCCCTGAAGCCCATATCAAGAGGATAACATCAGCGGCATATGCCAGGCTGGCTAACATAAGAACGGCCTTTTGAAACTTGTGTAAGGAATCTTTCAGAACATTATATACCACATATGTCAGACCAATCCTGGAGTATGCGGCTCCAGCATGGAGTCCATATCTAGTCACGCATAAGACTAAACTGGAAAAGGTTCAAAGGTTTGCCATCAGACTAGTACCCGAACTGAAAGGTATGAGCTACGATGGAAGACTACTGGAATTATACCTCACGTCACTGCGAGACAGAAGAGTTAGAGGAGACATGATCACCACACACAAGATTCTCAGAGGAATTGATAAGGTAGATAAAGACAGACTTTTTAACACAAGGGGCACAAGCACTAGGGGACACAGGTGGAAATTGAGTGCCCAAATGAGCCATAGAGACATAAGAAAGAATTTTTTCAGTGTCAGAGTAGTAGACAAATGGAATGGATTAGGAAGTGATGTGGTGGAGGCTGACTCCATTCACAGCTTTAAGTGTAGATATGATAGAACCCAGTAGGCTCAGGAACCTGTACATTGGTTGATTGACCGTTGAGAGGCGGGACCAAAGAACCAGAGCTCAAGCCCCGCAAGCACAACTCGGTAAGTACAACTAGGTAAGTACACACACACACCTGGGAGTCTGGTAGCTGAGTGGACAAGGGGTCTGGTAGCTGAGTGGACAAGGGGTCTGGTAGCTGAGTGGTCTGGAATCTGAGTGGACAATGCACAGGACTCGTATTTCTGTGGCCCAGGTTCGATTCCCGGACCAGGCAGAAACCAATGGGCAACAGTTTCTTTCACTCTGAATTCCCCTGTTACCTAGCAGTAAATAGGTACCTGGGAGTTAGACAGCTGTTACGGAGCTGCTTCCTGTGTGTGTGTGTGGGGGGGGGAAACAAAAAAATTGTTAGTTAGTAGTTAGTAACAATTGACTGACAGTTGAGAGGCGTGCCGTAAGAGCAAAGCTTAACCCCCGAAAGCCCAACTAGGTGAATGCACACACAAACACGACAAACCAACCCAAACTTAACCTCATCAAGGGTTAAAGAATATGCATTTTAAACATTTTATAATTTTTTATTAGTAATAATAAATACATTCTAGTTTTAAATAAAAATACAATACAAAAATACACAGCATTGTATTATCTCAATAATTGCAGTGATGGATCTACAGCAGTTCCTCAACATTTTTAAGTGAAGACAACAACAAAAACAACAACAAAAACAACAACAACAACAATAACAACAAATATTCAACTTTGTACCTAGATGGTGTACCATATTTCACGGGTAGTTATCATATACCTGGCAACTCAGCATGCTAGTATCAGTGTTCATAGCTTAGTCATCCCCAGGCCCCTGGAAATTACAAAAAAAGGCGTCTACAGCTGTAATCATTAATCACGCAGTGCTAAGTTCAACCAAAATAAGTGCCGAAATGTTGTACCGCAATTGACACATCTGGCAACTCAGCTGGATGCTAGCTACTATATTCATTGGTTAATCATTCCTTGACCTCAAAAATCCTAATCCTTCTCCAAAAATCAGGTAACGTGTTTCTAAAGCAATAGTCACAATTACATACATACATACATACATACATACATACATACATACATACATACATACATACATACATACATACATGTATGCACTCAGGTGGAAACTGAGTACCCGAATGAGCCACAGGAACGTTAGAAAGATTTTTTTCAGTGTCAGAGTAGTTAACAGATGGAATGCATTAGACAGTGATGTGGTGGAGGCTGACTCCATACACAGTTTTAAATGTAGATATGATAGAGCCCAGGAGGCTCAGGAATCTGTCACCAGTTGATTGACGGTTGAGAGGCGGGACCAAAGAGCCAAAGCTCAACCCCCGCAAGCACAATTAGGTGAGTACATACATACATACATACATACATACATACATACATGCATACATACATACATACATACATACATACATACATACATACATACATACATAAACACACATACTCCGCAACTCATACATGCCTAGACAATAGCCTGTTTTTGCCACCATTACTGCGAGATTTTTGCTCCACCTGGCTATGGGAAATTTACTGTTAAGTGCCTTAGTCCTAAGGTGGTATGCCACGTGCGAGAAAGTACTTCCGGGTTGACTGCAAACACACACACAAGCTCCATGCAGGGCAGGCTGATGTACTACTAGCAGTCTGTAAGATGAGAGGCGCGAGAAAACGCCAAAGGTCCAGAACTACAGTAAGTAGTCTATTCCAGAAGAGTAAGGGAAGGATCTAGATTCACGAAGCTCCATGTATTTGTTCGTACGTATGTTTGCTACGAAGGTTCCTAAGTGCCGGCTAAGAACGCGGCAAACAGCGATTCAGAAAAGTATACTTACGAAGATTTTTAAGTACAGGACAGTAGTTCACTTAGGTTTCGCTAGATGTCACTAGGGCTTTTGGTTTGGCCAATTAGAGAGAAGGTAACATTTTTCATCTTACAGCTGTAGCCAATCACGACGCTGGCATATCGGAGCTTATCCGAGATGAATGCGACTTATTTACGTCGAATTTTCTTATAAAATTAGTTTATTTCGAAGTAAAACTATGTTTTTTCAACTTGTACAGTCAGCACCGACATTGTAGTAAACAAATATTTTACATTTTTTGTTTACCTACGTAATTCTAAGAGATAGTGTATGGCTTCCCTTGTCACTCCCAAGATTTGCAAAGCGATGGTATTTATTTATGTATATATTTACCTAAATTTACCCAAGGGCCACCACCTATCTAGTGGCTTCGACGAGGACAAAAAACCGGGGGCTTGTTAAGTCCCGCCAATTGTCCTAATGATATTTTCTAGCTGGATTTTGGCATTTAAAGCTTCAGCGGGTAGGCGGTTCTATGGGTTTATAACCCTCTTGGTGGAGAAAACATTTGTTTTCAGTCCTACTTGAGAGGACATACTTTCCAACACTATATCTCTGATTACCCTGTTATCAGTGACTACATACCAAATGGTATGAGGTACTTTGAGCTCTGTAATTACTTCATACACTCAGGAATATTGTAAGATATTCTTGTGCTGCACCCAGATTTTGCTAGTGGAGGCTAATAGATCAGCCTCACATATTTTGTTCTCTCCTGATTCCATGTATGACTGACCGTCCTGCGAGATGGGGATGTTGGATGAGCTTGTAGCTGGATTTTGATTTAGCCTACATGGTCCTTCATACAGAATAGGGAAGCAGTACATTGCTGTGTATACCTAAGCATGTCAAAAAAAAATACATTGTTTGAGAGGAGTCTTGTAGAAACTGTAAGAGTAGTTACAGTATAATGTTTCCATGATTCAGTGCTTACCTCTTGTGAAAATCGCGAAGTTGTTTAGTCAGAGTTGATTTGTTTTTGTATTGAGGCTGGTATTTTTTCCCTTGATTCCATGTATGCCTAACCATCCTGTGAGATGGGAGTATTAGATGAACTTATAGCTAGTTTTTTATCTACACTGTGCAATCTTCCATATAAAATAGAGTAGCAGCACACTGGTGTGTATACCTAAGCTTCTTAATACAAAAATATCAGTAATAAAGATTTTAAATTATAGTTTGTATTATTACCAATATTATCCTTATTAAATCATGTTAACCATTAAGATCATTAAGATCATTAAGATCTCATATTGATATGTAATAGTCATATGTCTTGAATCATTCATTAAATTGTGCATTATGTCTCAATTTCTCACTTCTTTGGAGGGAGGACTAAAGGAGGGGTATGTTGGGCACCTGGCTACATCACTGCTTGGGTCTCTACAATGAGGAACAAGGGAAGAGGTTCCACCAAGACATTGGTACTATGGAAGGCTAAAATATGTTAGCAGGTTACTATTGGTGTCTAAAACGTAATTTACCCGGTAGAAAACACAAGCAAAAATCATTGAAAAAATCTTTTCCTCCACGTTGATGTATATTCTGGTTGATTTTCAATGTTAAATGTTAATAAAGAAAAAACTCAATGTTTACTCTTTATTAAACATTTCTTTTAGCTTTACCACTTCTTTACAATTCAAAATCTAAGAATTTTAACCAAAGGCAAGGTTGTATCACATACAGACATAGCTGAAAAATCTTACCCGATTGATCAAAACAACTGTCATTTTGTAATTCACTCTAACCAGATTATTTATATTCAATGCAAAATCACTGACAACAGAAAATAAAGACGATTAATCACAATAACGTGGCTGAAATATGTTGAATTTCGATTCACAATTGATTTGAGAATGGTCCAGGACTGTCCGAAACGTCGTCGTCCCTTCACTTTCTAGTGTGTGGTCTGGTTGATACCTGGTTGATACCTGGTTGATGGGGTTCTGGCAGTTCTTCTACTCCCCAAGCCTGGCCCGAGGCTAGGCTTGACTTGTGAGAGTTTGGTCCACTAGGCTGTTGCTTGGAGCGGCCCGCAGGCCCACATACCCACCACAGCCCGGTTGGTCCGGCACTCCTTGGAAGAATAAATCTAGTTTCCTCTTGAAGATGTCCACGGTTGTTCCGGCAATATTTCTTATGCTTGCTGGGAGGACGTTGAACAACCGCGGACCTCTGATGTTTATACAGTGTTCTCTGATTGTGCCTATGGCACCTCTGCTCTTCACTGGTTCTATTCTGCATTTTTTTCCATATCGTTCACTCTAGTACGTTGTTATGGTACTTGGCCCTCTAGTGTGTGGTCTGGTGAACAACAGAAAATAAAGTTAAAAACTCAGCCTATATATTAAGTGAATTCATCATCTCTACACTGTTGTCATCATTTCTACCATCTTACATACTGCCTTCATCATTGTAAAAATCAACAGTATATAGACCTTTCGTCATTGTAGGAATCAACATTATACACCCATCGTCATTGTAATCACTTTACTACACATTATGATCCTCACTGAAAATTTCCTAACTACACTTCTATTATCATTGCATACATTTTCACTACATACTGCCAACACCCATTTTTATGGTACTTACAGTTAAACAGTATGCTGATTTAGGCATGTTGAAAATAATAGTGTGAATAGCGGATCAATAAAAACCAGACGCCATTAGTGAGGATGGTGTCTGGTATTTAGTGAGATTAGAATGTGGAATAATTTTATATTTTTTGCAGAGGTCGTGAGAAAAGAGAGGGGTAGGTAGGAAGATTTGAGTTGTCCTCCATCTCATTGGATCATTCAACAACAACAATAGTCTCCTTTCAAAACTTAGTGAAGCTATCCACACCACTTGGGTTGGACGGAAGAGCGACGGTCTCGCTTCATGCAGGTCGGCGTTCAATCCCCAACCATCCAAGTAGTTGGGCAACATTCCTTTCTCCCGTCCCATCACAAATCAATATCCTGACTCCTTCCAAGTGCTATACAGTCGATATGACTTGGCGCTTTCCCCTGATAATTCATTTTTTCCTTTCAATCTACAATCAGGCTCCTTTCCTGAAACTAAAACAGACAGACATCTGATGATATTGAAAAAGATAATATTTATTTATGACTTGCTGTACCCGGCCACGCGTTGCTGTGGCACACCAACGCATGTGCAATGCTGTGCCACAGCAACCTTCCCTTGTCTCCCGGTCCCACCCATCATTCTCCTTGCCCAGTCCCTTCATCCTCCCAACCATTCCTTACTCACCCGTCCCTTCATCCTCCCAACCATTCCTTACTCACCCGTCCCCTCATCCTCCCAACCATTCCTCACTCACCCGTCCCCTCATCCTCCCAACTATTCTCCCCTCTCCTGTCCTTTTGTCCTACCCAACATCCCACACTCCAGCATCCGCTCATCCTCCTAACCATTCCACACTCCATTGTCCCCTTCTCTTCCACACCATCTCCTACTCCCCCATCCCCTCGTTCTCCCTACCCATTCCCCCTTCCTCTTTCCCCTCGTCCATTACACCAAACCCCACTCCTCTATCCCTTTGTCCTCCCCAACATTCTCCATTTCCCTGTCCCCTCGTCCCCACCATCCCCAACTCCCCCGTCTCCTCGTCCTCCCCATTATTACCCCCCTCCCCTGTTCCCTCGTCCTCCCCACTATCCCCCACTCCCGTCCCCTTGTCCTCCCCAACATTCCTAACTCCCTCGTTCGATGCATTCCCAAACGATCTGATATTCCCATCAGGAAATTGGGAACATCAAATGATCTGATGTTCCCATCACTGAAATATAAGAAAAACATTTAAAAAACCGAAATGAAAAGCAATGAAATTACAAAAATAAACTATACTCAGGAAATGAACGGTATGGTAAACAACACAGCTCAATTCCAACGCAATGTCACAAAAAAAAATTAAATCAAAATGAAAATCAATTGAAATCTATGAAAATTCAAGTTGTGAATGCAATCAGAAACATTGAAGTGGAATCCTAACATATTTAGTATAACATGTGTGCTCCTACATGCAACAAATGGTGCTGTTTCTTAAAATGAATGATTTTACCTGTCATAGGTGTGGCATCTATACATATACTCACGAAATGAACGGTATGCTAAATAACACAGCTCAATTTCAATGCAATGTCACACATAAATAATTAAATCAAAATGAAAATATATCGAAATTAATGAAAATTCAATTTATCAATGCAATCGGAATCACTGAAATGGACTCTATATATATTTTGTATAGCATGAGTTGCTATTATGTACAACAGATGGCACTGATTAAAAAAAAATGTTTTTATCTGTCACAGGTGTGGCATCTATATAGTAGGCATATAAAAACATGCTCGTATTCGAATGGAAATGTGTCAAATTTTCAATGCAATCATTGAAGAAATTTCGGAGATTACAGTGTGTGTTGCTCTTACGTCTGAAAGATGGCACTGTTTTTTTTTAAAAAGTATGATTTTTCCTGTCACAGGAGTGGAATGCATATATTAGGTATATAAAAACGCGCGCCTATTCGAATGCAACGTTGTGTCAAAATTTCAAAGCAATCGCCACTATTGGACTCTGCAGCCGCCATTCGGCGTCACTCATTTTTCTCCCGATTCTGAACGAGTGACTATGGCTTGCGTCATGTATCAAAATATTTGTAAAACATTCAATGTTTATCCGATTAACTTCTGGGTGGTTTCAAAATGAGCGCCTTTAGTTTGCGCACAATTTGATACCAAAATGAAAGACATAACATGAAAATTGATGTCAGAACAATGGAAAGATATTAATAATATTGTGATGTGCGTCAAAAAGTGTCCAAAAGTTAAAATATTTGTTAAAATGCCATTTATTGTTCTATTGTTATGGGACTACTATTAAAATACGCGCCTTTATATTGCAAACAATTTGATATCAAAAGGAAAGACGTAACACGAAAATTGATATCAGAAAGAATAAATGTCAGAAAGAAAATAAATACTTTTGTCGTCCAAATATTTAAATATTTGCCACCTTTAGGCTGCCTCACCCACTGTCACCCTCAGGCTACCCCACCCACTGCCACCCTCAGGCTTCCCCACGCACTGCAACCCTCTGGCTTCCCCACCCACGGCCTCCCCTCAGACAACCCCACCCACTGATACCCTCAGGCTACCCCACCCACTGCAACTCTCTGGCTTCCGAACCCACTGCCACCCTCAGACAACCCTACCAACTGCCACCCATAGGCTACCCCCTCACTGCCACCCTCTGGCTACCCAACCCACTGCCACCCTCTGGCTACCTCCACCCACTGCCACCTTTAGGCTACCCAACACTCTTCCACCCTCAGACAACCTCACCCAATGACACCCTCAGGCTACCCCCAACCACTGCCACCCTTAATCTCCATCCCCCCAATGCCACCCTCTGGGTATCCCACCCACTGCAACCCTCCGTCTCCCCCACCCACTGCCACCCTCAGACAACCCCACCCACTGCCACCCTCAGACAACCCCACCCACCGCCACCCTCAGGCTATCCCCACCCACCACCACCCTCTGGCTACCCCACACTTTGCCACCCTCAGACCACCCCACCCACTGCCACCCTCAGGCTACCACCACACACTGCCACCTTCTGGCTACCCCACGCACTGCCACCCACTGGCTACCCCACCCACTGCCACTCTGAAGCTTCCCCACCCACTGCAACCTTCAGGTTACCCCACCAACATCCAAACTCCAGCTACCCCACCCACTGTCACTCTCAGGCTACCACACCCACTGCCACCCTCAGGCTACCCCACTTACCGCCACCCTGACTCTACCCATCTCCCCCCCCCACCCTCAGGCTACCCCACATACTGCCACCCTGAGACTACCCCACCCACTGCCGTGAAGGCATTGAGTGGTTCTAGACAACACATGAAATTTCAAGCTAAACTTTCTAATATGCTGCTCTCACCTGAGGTCTATAGAAGAAGAACGAAATCTGATTATGTATTTTGGTTCTACAAGGTAGCCAACTCCATCAAAATATTGCATATGTACCCCACTCAATTAATGATTAATCAACCAATTACTCCATGGAATAACTGGGATCTGTCAGCTGATTTTGTAAATGCGCCCAAGAAAGATAGTGTGCACTCTACATTATTAAAACAGTTAACACTGAAAGCATCACTGAAAGTACTCAGAGTATGGGTAATACTGTGTATCAGTGCTATACCAACGGCTCTGTAGAAGAAGGTGGACGATGTACCGGATGTGCATGTAATATATTTGAACAATCTTCTCTCGTACATACAGCAATGCAGCGCGTCAATGACTGGGCAAGTACAACTCCAACCGAACTTGCAGGCATATACTTTGCCATTGAATTTTTAAAAGACAAAGGCAGTGGACTTATATACTGTGACTCGCAGAGTGCACTCCTGGCATTGAACGCACATAGTGGTGACACCCAGAAAATAGCCAGTGATATTCGCATGAATGTTTTAGCTGCTAAAGAAAACAAATGTGAAATTATATTCCTATGGATACCATCACATGTTGGCATCTCAAGGCATGACACTCTTGAAATGCTTGCAAAGACAGCCTGTAGAAAACCAGTGGTAGAAATTGATATGGGTGTTTCATTACCAGTGACAAAGAGAATACTTAAACAAATATCTAATGAAGATCTCAACGACCTAACAAATTTACAAAGACCTGAAAGTTGTAACATTAAATATTATGATAGATATCGTGAGGAGACATTCACATATGGGACTAATAGAACAAGATTCCGGCAATCTGGTGTAATAGTGGCAAGAATACGCCTGGGATATAGACGTATCTGGCAGCTTTCTCAAAACCCAAATGTCGAGTACACAATGTGTCAACTTTGTGAAAGAGAAAACATGCACTCTCTCTTGAACATTATATTGTAGAATGTCCCATATTGACTGACTTTCGCCCTCCTGGGCTAAGGTATGCTGAACTGTGTAATTACTATATGAGTAATGGAAGACTTGATGATATATTGGACTTGTACCCAAGATTGACTATGTAATGCATTAGTTATACAATGTATGTGATGTAACTATATAACCTGAGCTTGTAAAAGCACCTTAATCACCTTCAGTGATTAAGTGCTTAATTGCACACTAGTTTCTCTATCAGCTATCTCCCCCTGTCAGAGTAAAAGAGACAAATGTATGTGAATGCATGTGTGTGTATATATGTATGTATATATATGTATATGTACGTATATGTGTGTGTGTATGTATATGTATGTGTATACAGTATATATGGAAGCTGATAAGAATTAAATTTCACCTTTGTAAATGCCCATTATTGACACTATGTAAAAGACACATCGAACACTTTATGTAGGGCATACATAAATCTGTGTATCTATGTATTTACGTATGTAGGTTAGCTTAGCATTTTAAAAGCACCGAATCACCTTCTGTGGTTGATTGTTCAATAAACCCCTGAACTATATGCTTAACACATCTCTAACCCTGTCCATGGAGGACAGAAGAAAATGTATATATGCTGGTTAGCATTGTAAATGTGTGGCCACGTCTGTCTTAGAAAATAATTAAAAAAAAAAACTACCCCCCCCTCTGGCTACACCACCCACTGCCACTCTCAGGCTTCCCCACCCACTGCAACCCTCAGGTTACCCCACCTACTTCCAACCTCTGGCTACTCCACCCACTGCCACACTCGGACAATCCCACCCACTGCCAACTCTCAGGCTATCCTACCCACTGCCAACTCTCAGGCTATCCCACCCACTGCCACCTTAAGGCTACCACACCAACTGCCACCTTAAGGCCACCGCCACCCACTGCTACCCTCAGGCTACCCCACCCACAGCCACCCTCAGGTTACCCCATGAACTTCCACCCTCTTGCTACCCCATCCACTGTAACCCCTCAGACAACCCCTCCCAATGCTACCCTCTGGCTACCCAACCCACTGCCACCCTAACACTACAAGGCTTTCCCAACCACTGCCACCCTGAGACTTCCCACCCACAGCAACCCTCAGGCTATCCCACCCACTGCCGCCCCTTGGCTACCCAACCCACTGTCACCTTCAGACTATCCCATCCACTGCCATCCTCAGGTATCCCCACCCACTGCCACCCTCTGGCTACCTCTATCCACTGTCTCCCTCTGGCTACCCCCCCCCCCCCACTGCCACCTTCAGGCTACTCCCCCCACAGCAACCCTCAGGCTACCCCACACTGCCATCCTCTGATTACCCCACCCACTGCCACCCTTTGGCTACCCCACCCACTCTCTACCCCACGCTATGCCACTCTTTGGCTACCCTAGCCACTGCTACGCTCAGGCTACCCCACCCACTTCCACCCTCTGCCTATCCCACCCACTGCCAACCTCAGAACACCCCACCCTCTGCTACCATTTGGCTACCCAACCCACTTCCTCTCTCAGGCTACCTCTACCACTACCACCCTGAGACTACCCCACCTACTGCCACCCTCTGGCTACGCCAACCACTTCCACCCTCAGGCTACCCTACCCACTGCCACCCTCAAGCTATCCAACCCACTGCCACGCTCAGGCTACCCCACCCACTTCCATCCTCTGGTTACTCAACTCACTGCCACCATCAGACTACCCCCACCCACTGCCGCCAACACACTACCCCACTCACTGTAACCCTCACGCTACCCCACCCACTGCAATCCTGTGGTTATTCCACCCACTACCACCCTCAGCCTTCCCTACCCACTGCAATCCTCAGACTACCCCACCAACTTTCACCCTCACACTACCCCACCCACTGCCAAACTCTGGCTACCCCAGCCACTGCCATCCTCAAGCTACCCCACCCACTTCCAAACTCTGGCTACCCTA
>NC_091164.1:18348678-18551178 GCF_040958095.1 Procambarus clarkii
TAACGTAACGCAGATCAACTTTTTGCAGTCCAAAATGTCATTTTGAAACGGAAAGTGAGGGTTAGCTCATCTCCATTACATCTCTTGCCATATAAATAATTGGTGTCTATTAGTTTTAGACCCTGTAACACATTGTAACGTAACAAGGAAATCGTCATCATCATCATCATATTTCTACAGACCAAATATCGTTTTTAAATGAAAGTATGACTTAGTCCATCTTCATTACATCTCTCACCATATAAAATATTGGCGTCTACCAGTTTTAGCCCTCTGTAACACAATGTAACGCAACGTAACGTAACGCAAATCAACTTTTTGCAGTCCAAAATGTCATTTTTAAATGAAAGTATGACTTAGTCCATCTCTTACCATATAAATATTGGCCTCTACCCCTTTTAGCCCTCTGTAACACAATGTAACACAACGTAACGTAACGCAAATCAACTTTTTGCAGTCCAAAATGTCATTTTTAAATGAAAGTATGACTTAGTCCATCTCTTACCATATAAATATTGGCCTCTAACCCTTTTAGCCCTCTGTAACACAATGTAACACAGCGTAACATAACGCAAATCAACTTTTACAATCCAAAATGTCATTTTTAAATGAAAGTATGACTTAGCCCATCTCCATTACATCTCTTACCATATAAATATGGACCTCTACCAGTTTTAGCCCTCTAACACAATGTTACGTAACGTAACGTAATGCAAATCAACTTTTGCAGCCCAAAATGACATTTTTTAAATAAAAGTACGACTTAGTCTATCTCCATTACATTTGCTTCCATATGAATATTACGGACTACCAGTTTTAGCCCTCTGTAACACAATGTAACGTAACGTTGAAAATCAGCTTTGTCGGATGACCAAATAACATTATTGAAAATGACATCCATGTTTAGCCATTACATCCAAACACAAGAAAAATATTACTGCTTTTCTTGAGAAACTTATATGTGGAGATCATATCTCCAGAGTCCACACAATAAGCCACACATCACACATCTTCTGTTTTCAAATCGCAGCTCGCATCTAATTTAATGTTATTTTTTTTTTTTTTTTTGCAGAAACTATGTTTTGATAATATGCTCAATGTCGGAAATTACTATTCGTATCATCAATCTCCTTTCAGTCAACAAAATTCACATTTCATATCGCGTGTGTAGATTAGAGAGAGAAGGCAAACATAGCTTGCAGCTAGTCAAAACTTATCATAACAGATATGATTTCACAGAGTTTTCAACCTTTGCCAGTTTTTCAATGTTTTCTCTTCACTCGTGCTAAGTGAGTCAGACAAAAATGTGACATTTCATTTCATTATTAGCCATGCAATATGCTATTAGCTAGATAGTCAAAACATATAACAAGCATTATTTCACAGGAATTTTTTCTAGCAAATATGCTTCCTTTAAGCAGTTCAACACATCAAACACCAGCAGTCTGCGAAATTCCCTTTAGTCAATAATCATCCTTTACAGTATTTCTTGACTAAAATAGCACTCCAAAACATAAGTGGTCATTTTTATTCTCACTGTCGCACTATAGTCAATAATTTGTTTCGCAGAGTGACAAGTTAAGCATAGTGACGAGATTTCACGGTGTTCATAGTTTAAGAGAGTTCACACTGTATTAATTACGGTCATGGATATCTTATGTTATGTTTATGAAGATCAACACTTCTTATTTTTATCATTTTTCTTGCCCCCCAGCTTTGCAGTCTTCTCATATTCTTTTTCAAATAAAGTTTGCGTACTGTTTTCCAGTAGATCGGCTTCCCATTACATATATTAATCAATTTTCAAAATCAGTTCAGTTTCTTTTCAATATCGCAGCTTTGTTGTCCCCCTGCCCGTATCTAGTTCAAGACCTCTTATTATCAATGTCATTAATATGGATATCATCAACCATGTATTGGATGTCTCAGTCATTCAGTTAACAACGTAGTAAGTGTTTAATGAACGTGAGAATCACTTTATGTGCGCTCATTTTAGTTTAGTTTAAAAGTTTTCCATCTTGAATTAATACTACTATTGGATAGCTCAGACATTCAGTTAACATCTCAGTAAGTGAAAATCTCTTCATGTGAGTTCATTTTTAGTTTAGGATAAGGTTTTTCCATCGTGAAATACTATTATAAGTAACCAGGTATTGGATGACACTACCATTCAGTTTACAACTCAGTAACTGTTTACTGAACATTGTTATCCATCCATGCAACCTCATTTTTTTAGTTTTAAGTTTCTACATCGTAAAAAATAAAATATTACTGTCACCAGCCATGTATCGGGTGGTTCAACCATTCAGTTTACAACTCAGCAACTGTTTACTGAACATAGACATCCCTCCATGCGAGCTCATTCTTTAGTTTAAAGTTTCTCCATCGTAAAAAATAAAATATTACTATCACAAACCATGTATTGAGTGGGTCAACCATCCAGTTTACAACTCAGTAACAGTTTACTGAACATAGATATCCCTCCATGTGACCTCATTTTTTAGTTTAAAGTTTCTCCATCATAAATAAAAAATAAAATATTACTATCACAAACCTTGTATTGGCCAGCTCCGGCATTCAGTTTACAACTCAGTAAGTGTTTACTGAATGCAAAATCGCTACATGTGTGGTCATTTAGTTTAAAGTTTCTCAATCTTAAAATATTACTATCATCATCAACAACGCATTGGCCAGGTTAGTCTTTCAGTTTACAACTCAGTAAGTGTTTACTGAATGCAAAATCGTTACATGTGTGGTCATTTAGTTTAAAGTTTCTCAATCTTTAAATATTACTAACATCATCAACCATGCATTGGCTGGCTTAGTCTTTCAGTTTACATCTCAGTGAGTGTTAACTGAATGTGGAAATTATCACGTGTGAGCATTTAGTTTAGTTTTAAGTTTCAATTAAATACTATCATCAACACCGTATTGGGCTGTCGGGCATTCAGTTATCCACTCGGTGAGTGTTTACTGAACGTCGAAATCATTTCCTGTGTGCCCATTTTTTACTTGAACCCGTCTCCACTCCAAACCAGTCAGGACCTGCGGTCCTGACTCGGACCGCAGGTCCGGTTTGGGGAGGAGCTAACCCTCACTTTCCGTTTCAAAATGACAATTTGGACTGCAAAAAGTTGATTTGCGTTACGTTACGTTGCGTTACATTGTGTTACAGAGGGCTAAAACTGGTAGACGCCAATATTTTATATGGTGAGAGATGTAATGAAGATGGACTAACCCTCACTTTCCGTTTCAAAATGACATTTTGGAATGCAAAAAGTTGATTTGCGTTACGTTACGTTGCATTACATTGTGTTAAAGAGGGCTAAAACTGGTAGACGCCAATATTTTATATGGTGAGAGATGTAATGAAGATGGACTAAGTCATACTTTCATTTAAAAACGATATTTGGTCTGTAGAAAGTTGATTTGCGTTACGTTACGTTACATTGTGTTATAGAGGGTTAAAACTGGTATACTGTAATATTCATATGCTATGAGATGTAATGGAGATATTGTGTTTGGCTAAATGGGGTTCACATTTCAATAATGATATTCGGACAACAGCCAGAAAGTTGATCTCCACGTTACTTAATGATGATATAATGCGATGCAAGTGTGTGCTAATATTTTATTTGTGTTTAGAATGTAAGGGCTATACATTCTAGAGTCTAGATGTATGCAAGTCTAGAGATTGTCTAGACTTGCATACATTTTCAAACGCTATTTATGTAGGCAGTAGAAAGACTGTTTTCCCATTACGCTACAATGATTGTGTTACAAGAACTGAAAATAGCCATAGTCCAGAGCTATTTCACTATCGACACACCCGGTCTTATTCTCATCGATTGGTGTTTACATTGGATGATGTAGGTCTTAAGAGAGACAGCCTTGAACTCGGGGATAATGAACAAGTCAATTTAATAATAGTATCAAGACTGTGTTTTTCCATATTGTCGTATATATGTTTACTCGCCTAATGGAGAGAGAATGAACGGCGCGTTTGAGGTAAAGTGAGGACTGACCGTGATGTGTATGTTTGTTTTACCACAGTGAATATGAAGCTATATTATGCTATGTCTATCAGTTGTTGAATAAACGCTTACGTTACGTTATGTGATACAAGAACTAAACAAGCTTGTGGTAATCTTTTATTGTGTTTGGATGTAATGGTTAAACATGGTGTACATTTCATTATTCAGACATCGGACAGAAAGTTGCTAGTTACTCTTAAAATGATATTGGGCAAAGAACGAAGTTAGCATATTGGTCGTGTTACCTTACAAGGTTATAAGGGTGAGAGTGATGGGGGCTCGAAAATTGACATTAGTGGCCATCCTCTGATGCGCTGTCAGTCTAAGTGAAATGGAAAAAGATACGTGAACAGCGGCAGCAGGAGAAAGGAAATGATGGTACTTTCCCCAACTATTAAATGATCTGGAGAGAAAGAGAGAGAGAGAGAGAGAGAGAGAAACCACTGACTGCTATGTATATCCCACGCAGTTGTGTTTACAACAAATTATGATTTGTTATAATAATAAGATTGAAGACCAGCTTATGACTGGATATTCTTAAAAAAAATGCTATTTGAGCAAAGAATGATGATACTAAGGCTTAGCACAGAGCATCTGGTCTGGGAAGGGAGCAGTGATACTTGATGGTTTGGGCATGGAGGGGGGTGGTAGGGGTAGGGGTTTGGTGGGGGTGGATGGGGAGAGGGTAAGGCCGTCCCATTACCTTGTCAATCTCATAACGTCTCAAACCGCCGCGAAGGTTAGACCTTAACGAGATAGCTCCGCACAACAGTAATGGTTGTAGGAAGAAGAGGTGATGGAGATTGAGTAAACATGCATACATTGCAATGATCACAGTTAACAAGAACAATTTGTAGGTAGAGATCGCGTCTCCGTGACGATGTGAAATGTTTCTCTCTTTTAGTAAACGCGAACCTACTGACTTTGACCGAGTTTACTAAGTGATGTGCCATGTGGTGGCACTTCTCACGTCGATGTGACGGTATGTGATCCTGGTCCGTACCACTCTAGAAGGTAAGGGGAAGAGGGGTGCCCCACTCTAGAAGGTAATGGAGGGGATGGAGTGGGGGCCCCCCTGATGGTATGGGAGGGGTGGGGGTGATTGACGATGACAGGCGGGCCCCTGCTGACGGAGTATGATCCTCGCTCCTCCTTAACGAATCCGCAGTGGAGGTAGAGCCATGCTGGGCTGAACATCTCCAAGTCTGGTCTTAAGACATCGAAAAGCCTTTAAGGCAAATGGTCCACATCACTCCTCCTGGACTCTGCTCTCTCATACCCTCCTCTCCCACTTACGACTTCCTGTAGGGGGGAGCTAATGGGTTGTCAAAAACCGCAAATGACCCCGAGCAGTCTCACGACGAGGGGAAGCTCCCCTCACCCTTCCATCCCTCCCTCCCTCCCTCCCTCCCTCCCTCACCCCTCCCCCCACCCCAAACAACATATCCGCTATGTTGGATCCCCTCAACCTCAACCTCTACATACCTTACTTGCTATCAAAACTATTATCGTCACACAGGATTAAGTCTACGGCAAACACACATACATATTCATTTACTCCTTCCTCATATTCCACTCTTATCCTTATACCCCAAACCCTTTGCGACTACGACGACGCGCTGCGACTAGAGCGATGCGCACCACCTGCCCACCCCAACAACATGACCTCCCCTCTTTCCTGACCACATACCATAACACCAGACGCTCACACGCGTCCGACACGCGCCAAACTTCCGGGAAAATCCCCTCCAAAACCTTTTAGGACTACGACGACGCGCTGCGACTACGACGACGCGCTGCGACTACGACGACGCGCTGCGACTACGACGACGCGCACCACCTGGTACCCAACAACATGACCTCCCCTCTTTCCTGACCACATACCCAAACACCAGACGCTCACACGCGTCCGACACACGCCAAACTTCCGGGAAAATCCCCTCCAAATCCCTTTAGGACTACGACGACGCGCTGCGACTACGCTGACGCGCGACACCTGCTCAGCTGGCTCTCAAGAGTGCCACCTGGGCAGGTGGCGCGCGTCGTCGTAGTCGCACTTTACACTACTTCAGACTACTCATTACACTGCCGCCCTCAGACTAGCCCACCAACTGCAACCCTCAGACTACCCCACCCACTGCCACCTTCTGCTTTCCCCACCCACTGTCGCCCCACATTCTACCCCACCCACTGTCACCCTCAGGCTACCCCACACACTTCCATCCTCTGACTACCCCCCACCCACTGCCACCCTGAGACTACCCTACTCACTGCCACCCTCAGGATACCCCACCCACTGCATCCTCAGGATACCCCACCCACTGCCACCCTCAGGCTATTCCACTTACTGCCACCCTCTGGATACCCCATCCACTTCCACCCTCAAGCAACCTCACCCACTGCTACTCTATTTCATCCACACCCACTGACACTAATGCTACCCCACCCACTGCAACCTTAAGACTATCACACCCACTGCAACCTTCAGACTATCCCACCTTCTGTCACCCTCAGGCTACCCCGCCCACCGCAACCTTCAGACTATCCCACCTACTGCCACCTTCTTGCTACCCCACCCACTACAACCCTCCTTCATCCTCACTCACTGACACTAATTCTACCCCACCCACTGTCACCCTCAGGCTTCCCTATCCACTGTCACCCTCAGGCTTCCTCACCCACTACCCCCCTCTGGCTTCCCTACCCACTGACACTAAGCCTACCTCACCTACTGCCACTCTCAGGCTTTCCAACCGACTTTCACTATGACTATTCCAGTTGCTGCCACCTTCAGGCTAAACGACCCACTGACTCTAAAGCTACCCCACCCAATGCTAACTACAGGCGACACCTCAGGCTACTCCTCCCAATGCCACCCTCAGGCTTAACCACCCACTTTCACTATGACTACTCCAGCCACGGCCACCCTCAGGTTATCCGCATCCACTGAAACCCTCAGGCTAACCGAACCACTGACACCCTCAAGCTACCCCACTTACTGCCACCATCAGGCTACCATTCCCACTGCCACCCTCAAGCTACCTCACCTATTGCCACAATCAGGCTACCCCATCCACTGTCACCGTCAGACTGCCAAACCTACTCCCACCCCCAGGCTACCCCACCCACTGCCACCCTCAGTCTGGCAAACCTACAGGCACCCCCAGGCTACTCCACCAACTGCCACCCTCAGGCTACCCCATCCACTGCCACCCCCCAGGCTAACCGACACACTACCACTCTCAGGGAACCCAACACACACTGCCACCCTCTGGCAACCCCCACCCACTGTAACCCCCAGGCTACCCCACCCACTGCCACCATCACGCTACACCACCCACTGCCTTTATGAGGCTACCCCTCCCACTGCCACCCTGAGGATACACCACACACTGCCACCCTCAGGCTACCCCACCCACTGCCACCCTCAGGCTACCCCACCCACTGCCACCCTCAGGCTACCCCACCCACTGCCACCCTCAGGCTACTCCTCACCAACTACAACCCTCAGGCTTCCCCGCCTACTGCCACCCTCATGCCACCCCACCCACTACCACCCTCAGGTTATGCAACACACTGCTTCTCTCTTGCTACCCCACCCACACTGCCACCATTTGGCTACACCACCTACTGCTTCCCTCATAATACCCCACCCACTGGTACCCTCAGGCTTCTCCACCCTCTGCCACCCACTTGTTACCCCACCCAATGCCACCCTCAGGCTAGCCCACTCACGGCCACCTTTAGGCTAACCCCACCCAATGCCACCCTCAGACTACCCCACCCATTGCCACCCTGTGGCTACCCCTTCAACTGCGACCTCTCAGAATACCCCACCCACTGCCATCCTCGAGCTACCCCGCCCAATGCCATCATCTGGCTACCGCAGCCAAAGCAATCCTCTGGCTACCCTATTCACTGCCACCCTCAGGCTTCTCCACTCACTGCGGCACCTGAGGCTACCCCACCCACTGCCAATATCAGGCTACCCCACCCACTGCCACCCTTACTCCTCCCCACCAACTGCCAATCTCAGTCTTCGCCACCCAATGCATCCATCTGGCTACCCCAACCACTTCTAACCAACTGCTACCCTCAGGCTACCACTCACTGCCACCTTCAGGATCTGAAGGTGGCACTGATACCCCACCCACTGCATATCTCAGGCTACCCCTCCCACTGCAAACCTCAGGCTAAACCATTTACTGCCACCCTCTGGCTACTCCATCCACTGCTACCCTCAGGCTACCCCAACCACTGCTACCTTCAGGATACCCAAGCCTATGCCACTCTCAGGCTACCCCACCGACTGCCATTCTTTGGCTACCCCACCCACTACCAACTGCAGACTATCCCACCCACTGCCACTCTCTGGCTATCCCACCCACTGCCACTCTCTGGCTATCCCACCCACTGCCACTCTCTGGCTATCCCACCCACTGCCACTCTCTGGCTATCCCACCCACTGCCACTCTCAGGCTACCCCACCCACTACCATTCTTTGGCTACCCCACCCACTACCAACTGCAGACTACCCCACTCACTGCCACTCTCTGGCTATCCCACCCACTGCCACTCCCTGGCTACCCCACCCTCTACCACCCCGAGGATACCTCACCCACTGCCACCCTCAGGCTACCCCACCCTCTGACATCCTCAGGCTAGCCCCACCAACTACAACCCTACCCCTCCCACTGCCTCCCACATGCCACCCCACCCACTGCCACTATCAGGTTACGCAACCCACTGCCTCTCTCTGGCTACCCCACCCACACTGAGACCATCTGGCTACACCACCTACTGCTTCCCTCACACTACCCCACCCACTGCTGCCCTCAGGCTTCTCCACCCTCTGCCACCGTCTTGTTACCCCACCCACTGCCATCCCCAGGCTACCCCCACCCACTGCTGCCCTCTTACTATCATCTTACTATCCTCCCACTGTCACCTTCAGACTATCGCACACACTGCTTCCTTCAGGCTAGCCTACCCACAGCTTCCTTTAGGCTAGCCCACTCACTGCCACCTTCAGGCTAACCCCACCCACTGCCACCCTCAGGCTACCCCACCCACTGCTGCCCTCTTACTATCCTCCCACTGTCACCTTCAGACTATCCTACCCACTGCTTCCTTTAGGCTAGCCCACTCACTGCCACCTTCAGGCTAACCCCACTCACTGCCACCCTCAGGCTACCCCACCCACTGCTGCCCTCTTACTATCCTCCCACTGTCACCTTCAGACTATCCTACCCACTGCTTCCTTCAGGCTAGCCCACCTCTGCCACCATCAGGCTTCCCCACCCACTGCCTCCCTCTGGCTACCCCTCCAATTGCGACCCCTCAGAATCCCCCACCCACTACCATCCTCAGGCTACCCCACCCACTGCCATCCTCAGGCTATCCTACCCAATGCCACCATCTGGCTACCCCAACCAATGCAATCGTCTGGCTACCCCATGCACTGCCACCCTCAGACTACCCCACCAACTACCACCCTCATTCCACCTCTCCCACTGCTACACTCAGGTTATCCAACTCACTGACACCCTCAGACTTCCACACCCACTGCCACCCTCAGGCTACCCCACCCTCTGCTACCCTCAGACTACTCCCACTCACTGCCACCCTTAGGCTACACCACCAACTGCCACCTTCAGGCTACCCATTACACTACCACCCTCTCGTTACCCCACCCACTGCCACCCCAAGGCAACCCCAGCCACTGCGACCCTGCAGCATACTCCACCCTCTGCCACCCTCAGGCAACCCCATGCACCCACTGCTACCCCCAGGCTACCCTTCCCACTGCCACCCTCAGGCTTCCCCACCCACTGCCACCCTCAGGATTCCCCACCCACTGCCACCCGCAGGCTAACCCACCCACTGCCATCCTCTGTTTACTTCAACCACTGCCGCCCTCAAACTACCCGACCCACTACCACACCCCCAGGCTACCCCACCCACTGCCACCCTCAGACTATCCCACCAACTGCCATTCTCTGGTTACCCCACCCATTGCCACCCTCAGGCAACCCCACCCACTGACACCCTCAGGCTACCCCACCAACTGCCACCCTCAGACTATCCCACCCACTGCTACCTTTAGGCTACTCCACCCACTGCCTTAATCTTGCTACCACACCCACTGCAACCCTCTGACTACCCCACCCACTGCCACCCTCTTTCATCCTCACTCACTGATACTAATGCTACCCCACCCAGGGAGCCGGTCGGCCGAGCGGACAGCACGCTGGACTTGTGATCCTGTGGTCCTGGGTTCGATCCCAGGCGCCGGCGAGAAACAATGGGCAGAGTTTCTTTCACCCTATGCCCCTGTTACCTAGCAGTAAAATAGGTACCTGGGTGTTAGTCAGCTGTCACGGGCTGCTTCCTGGGGGTAGAGGCCTGGTCGAGGACCGGGCCGCGGGGACACTAAAAAGCCCGAAATCATCTCAAGATAACCTCAAGATAACCCACTGTCACCCTCGGGCTTCCCCACCCACTGCCACCCTCTGGCTTTCCCACCCACTGTGACCTCCTGAGGCTACCCCACCTACTTCCATCCGCAGACTACCCCACCCACTACCACCTTCAGGCTACTCCACCCAATGCCACCCTCAGACTACCACACCCACCGCCACCATCTGGCTACCCCACCCACTGCCTCCCTCAGGCTACCCCATCCACTGCCGCCCTCTGGCTATCCCCCCCACTGCCACCCTCAGACTACTCCATCCACTGCCACCCTCAGGCTACCCCATCCACTGCCGCCCTCTGGCTATCCCACCCACTACCACCCTCACACTACCCCACCCACTGCCACTCTCTGGCTACGCCACCCACTGCCACCTTCAGGTTTCCACACCCACTGCGTCTCCTGACACTATCCCACCAACTGCCACCCTCTGGCCTCCCCACCAACTGTCACTAAGGTCACCCACCCACTACCACCCTCTGGCCTCCCCACCAACTGTCACTAAGGTCACCCCACCCACTACCACCCTCTGGCCTCCCCACCAACTGTCACTAAGGTCACCCCACCCACTACCACCCTCTGGCCTCCCCACCAACTGTCACTAAGGTCACCCCACCAACTGCCACCCTCTGGCCTCCCCACCAACTGTCACTAAGGTCACCCCACCCACTACCACCCTCTGGCCTCCCCACCAACTGTCACTAAGGTCACCCCACCAACTGCCACCCTCTGGCCTCCCCACCAACTGTCACTAAGGTCACCCCACCCACTACCACCCTCTGGCCTCCCCACCAACTGTCACTAAGGTCACCCCACCCACTACCACCCTCTGGCCTCCCCACCAACTGTCACTAAGGTCACCCCACCCACTACCACCCTCTGGCCTCCCCACCAACTGTCACTAAGGTCACCCCACTCACTACCACCCTCTGGCCTCCCCACCAACTGTCACTAAGGTCACCCCACCCACTACCACCCTCTGGATTCCCCGCCCACTGCCACCATCTTGCTTCCCTACGTAAAGACAATAAGGCTACCCCACCCACCGTTATTCTCAGGTTACCCTACCCACTGTCCCCTTCAGGCTGCACCACCCACAGACACTAAGGTTACTTCACCTACTGACACTCTCAGGCTACCCCACCCACTGCCACCCTCTGGCTTCCCCACCCATTGCTACCCTCAAGCTACCCTATCCTCTGCCACCCTCTTGCTTCCCCACCCACTGCCACCCTCTGGCTTCCCCACCTACTGCGACCCTCTGGCTACCCCACCCATTGCTACCCTATCCACTGCCACCCTCAGCCTACCCCACCCACTGCCTCCTGGCTACCCCACCTACTGCCACCCTCTGGCTACCCCACTACCATTGCTACCCCTCAAGCTACCCTATCCACTGCCCCCCTTAGCCTACCCCACCCACTGCCACCTTCTGGCTACCCCACCCATTGCCATCATCAGGGTTTTAGCAGTAATGGCGCTATATTTATGACTTTTGGTTATGTCCAAGTCATCTATAAGGCGTCACCCATTTCCATAGGCATAACCCTGGGCGTCACCGAGTCCAGAGGCAATGAAATAGCGTCACGTGTTTTAGGCCAAATATGTTCACGATAAAGGGTCAACTATTTTTGTATGATGTCAATTAAGGGTTTAATTAAGAGATACACTGGTATGTATCCTCGGTGCACTCCAGGGCTGCTTGGTGTAACTGGCTTTTGCAGGCCGTGTTTCTCATGCACCCAACACGCCAACACGTGATTGTCGATTAGTGGTTTCGCACACCAACTCGCCATACAGATTATATACCACTCAGACTATCATTATCACTTATCGTTTGCTGATATTAAATTCCTGCGCCGTCTCTGCCAACAGCATATAGGTATACCTCTACATTATCGACTGCCCAATTGCAACCTTGAACACTACTTCACTGGCCATTGTTGAACCGCATAACTGGTTCATATATACCGACTTCTCCAATGAGTCGGGACTGCCTCGTCGGCATAGGGGTTGACCCGACAACATCCACTGTCTCCTTGCATTGGCGAATGATGTGTTGTTCACTTTACTGGGCTGTGGCGCGACCCCAACAAGGCCTCCGCACAAGCTCAGCCTTCTTCAATGTAATAACCTCTCTACAGGCATTTCAGGTCACTCCTCACGCCTTCCAGAGGTCTCTTGATTCGTCTCTAAACTTAACTTGAAAGCACGACAGCAAATTCCGCGAGTATCTCGCAGCAACTTGGTGTACGTCTGGCCCCACCAACGTCCTGAGGAACAGTGGTAGTCTGAGCGCCAATAAGGCGCCTCACAGCTCTCCTCATAGGTCACTGGTTGACCTGTTCCACCAATCATATCTCTTCCTGTACTTCCGTGACTTTCGGCGTCGCTGCCCTGAGCAAGAGCTTGCCTCCAGCGTCACCCACCCAGACGCCATGATTTGGAATTTTGGACCAAGCTTCTCCCTTGTAAATTGCCTAAAATTAAAATTACATAAAAATCCTGCCACTCGCACGATTCGCACATTCTCCACTTACACTAAAACAAAAACGGGCCGTCAAGCAGGTTCATAGGGTGGATAACAATTACTCTTGATAAAGGAAAGGCCTGAACTAGGCGGGGAACATAACAAAAGATTTGTGTATAATTTCAGTGATTACTAGGGTTTCATTGAGTCACCTTATTACAACGAATTAATATTATGTCAGTAATTTTCACCTATTTCATAATTATTGTCTTAGTGACACAGATTTTGGTGCAGTAATCTATTCATGTCTATGTGACTTCAATTATTTCACTGATGATTATGGCTGCGTGCATTATAGTGTCACTGATTGTTTTGTGTATATTTTATTTGGTTGTGTATTACACGAATGTCCAGTTCAAACTTTAATCAATGTTTCTTATTACTGCCAGTGTTGTAGGTAGTTAATATCAGGCCGTTCACTTTCTGTTCAGTCAGTTCACTTTGTGTCCATGCAGGAGAGTAGAGCCTCAGTTTCTCCTCATACTGGCGCCGTGGGAACGATTCCTCTTGTGTGAGAGTCTGCATAGTTTTGGTCGTCACACTCACGAGTATCATAACGTAACGTTTCCTGTGTATTAGTAAGTTTACTGAATAAACCTATTTTATTAGTGACAAAGACTTTCCGTCAGCCGTTACCTAAGCATTGTCACCTCATTCATTTTTACTTAATTGATGGGTTTAGGCTCCAGGTTTCCAGACCCTTTCAGCACTAAATACATAACTTTAGTGTGAGACCACCCAGCGTGTTTTGTTCTGGAGTGTCTTCACGCTCTGGAACATAGCTACGACTCCATGATGGGAGGGACACATATCCTCATGTGGTGATCAATGACATGCGGCAACCATTCTCTATCTGAGATATGTGGACCTCAGCGTTTACTCACGTATATAAGCACTGTCAAATGATAGACTTACTTCCAACCACCACTGGTATTGGTGATGTTGCATTCAGTTGCAGACGTTGCAAAAAATTAGACCCCATAACTGGTCACCTCTAAATTGAATCTGATACTTTATGTCGAGTCCTTCAATTCCATTGAAGGACTCGACAATTCTAATTGGTCCTTGTTTGAGTTTAGGATTCGCCCCACATTTATGTCATCTGCAGAGTTGCTGATATTTCTGTTCACCCAAACATCAAGTTCGCTGACTCTTCGGTTCCAATCCTTGAAGCAGGTTCTGCTGCAACTGAGATCATTCCTTCCAATCCATCTGCCATTAATCAACAACTTGGGCTGGACAGTAGAGCAACGGTAACGCTTCATACAGGTCGGTGTTCAATCCCCAACCATTCAAGTGGTGGGGCACCATTCCTTTCCACTGTCCCATCCCAAATCCTTATCCTGACCCCTTCTAAGAGCTTAATAGTGTAACAAGTCTTGACCCTCAATTAATCATCTCAGCAGAATCGCCAATTATACGCCGGGGTACTCTACCTTATGAGGAGAGACTGTTCCTCTAGAGCGCTCAACGATGCTCGCTCTAAAGTGCCACAACACACTCCACTCTAGAGCTCCTTTCTGTTGGTGTTTAATAAACCCCTCGACATCATAACAACAAATTGAAGGAGAGGAAAGAAACACCGTAATAAGAATTAATTTGTTTACTCAAAATAGGCTACTCAGTAATTATCCATACAAAGTCTCTCTCGGTCTATCCAGTGGCAACACTTTTGAAATTAATCAACTTATTTATGGCAACACTCCACAGATTCCAAACTCCAGAGTTATGTGGCTATCTTTTCTAATATATATATATATATATGACAATGTCAGACCACGAAGGAAAAATGAAACAGGAAATTTCCTTAAGTACTTTCGTATATTAAATACATCTTCAGAAGGTCAAGTCCCCACTTGCATCTTGGACCTTCTGAAGATGTATTTAATATACGAAAGTACTTAAGGAAATTTCCTGTTTCATTTTTCCTTCGTGGTCTGACATTGTCACATTCTTAATCACGTGTTTATTTTCGTGATATACACACACACATATATATATATATATATATATATATATATATATATATATATATATATGTCAAACCTAGTAGCCAGAACGCACTTCTCGGCCTACTATTCAAGGCCCGATTTGCCTAATACTCCAAGTTTTCCTGAACTTATATATTTTTCAATTTTTTTTCTCATGAAATGATAAAGTTATCCATTTAACTATATATGAGTTAAATTTTGTTAAGCAGAGTGAAAACAAATGAAGATATATGACCGAACCTAACCAACCCTACCAAACCTATCTTAACCTGACTTAAACTAACCTAACTATGCCAATAATTTATGTTTTTATTATAAAATAATAATATTTCAAATAAACCAATTTGGAAAGAATTTTTTGAAAATAAAGAAAATCACTTGGCCTTTTAAGCACATCGTGCCTTGCATAGTAGGCCGAGAAGTGCATTCTGGCTACTCGGTACAACATATATATATATAATATGCAAACAAGCCTGAATGGTCCCCAGGCATACATGCAACTGAAAACTCACACCCAAGAAGTGACTCGAACACATACTGCCAGAAGCACTATGCAACCAGTGTACAGGGCACCTAATCCACTCGACCATCATGACCAGACAAATGATTATGGTAGCCGAGGCTATTTGTCCATCAGCCCACCGGCACTCTGATGGTAATCTTGGGCATAGTATTTTATCAAATTACCTCATTCTTTGAGTTTGAATCATGAGTTTTGATTCAAATTTGATTTGAAACAACGGAATCATGAGTTTTCAGTTGCATGTATGCCTGGGGACCACCTAGCAAACACAAAACGTTGTGGAAACCTTCATCAAAATTTCGACATGTTTGTGGGGAGAGATAAGTTTCTTGTGTGGTTCAACAAGCACATGAACAACCTTTAACCCCAGAATTTTTTATGTAATATAGCAAATGCTTCCTTTTCTTACACAAGTTTCACATTTATTTATTAAACAAATATTTTGTTCATGTTTAAATATTAAATTTATGTACATTATACATATAAATTGTGAATGCTGTGTCTTATTTGTATGATAGGTGTGCGAAACATTTACTTTTTATTATGATCTTGCAAAAAAAAAAATTATAACCCTATTTCCTAAATGATGTATTCAGTAATACTGTTTTATGTTTAAATTATATTTTGGTACTTTATGCATAATACATCAACATAAATGGAAAATGCTGCTGCATAGGTTTATGAAGGACACATGCAACATTTATTCTATCATTTTTTTCGAATATAAAATTAGAGTGCATCAAAATACCTCTTTATCACATGCATCTCTATTATGAATAAAAGTAGGTGAGTACAACTTGGTGAGCACTGTTAGGTGAATACAAGTAGATGAGTAACCTACTCACTCATAACACGAGAGCAACTAGTGTACTGTACAATGCCAGTTTAACAGACACACTAGTCCCCACTAGCATGGTGAACAATGCCAGTACAACTGACACACTAGTCCCCACTAGCATGGTGTACAATACCAGTACAACAGACACACTAGTCCTCACTAGCATGGTGTACAATACCAGTACAACAAACACACTAGTTCCCAATAGCATGGTGTACAATCCCAGTTTAACAGACACATTAGTCCCCACTAGTATGGTGTACAATGCCAGTACAACTGACACATTAGTACCCACTAGCATGGTGTACAATCCCAGTACAACAGACACACTAGTCCCCACTTGCATGGTGTACAATCCCAGTTTAACAGACACACTAGTCCCCCACTAGCATGGTGTACAATGCCAGTACGACACACTAGTCCCCACTAGCATGGTGTACAATGCCAGTACAACAGACACACTAGTCCCCACTAGCATGATGTACAATACCAGTACAACGGACACACTAGTCCCCACTAGCATGGTGTACAATACCAGTACAACAGACACACTAGTCCCCACTAGCATGGTGTACAATGCCAGTACAACTGACACATTAGTCCCCACTAGCATGGTGTACAATGCCAGTACAACAGACACACTAGTCCCCACTAGCATGGTGTACAATGCCAGTACAACAGACACACTAGTCCCCACTAGCATGGTGTACAATGCCAGTACAACTGACACACTAGTCCCCACTAGCATGGTGTACAATGCCAGTACAACAGACACACTAGTCCCCACTAGCATGGTGTACAATGCCAGTACAACAGACACACTAGTCCCCACTAGCATGGTGTACAATGCCAGTACAACTGACACACTAGTCCCCACTAGCATGGTGTACAATGCCAGTACAACAGACACACTAGTCCCCACTAGCATGGTGTACAATGCCAGTACAACTGACACACTAGTCCCCACTAGCATGGTGTACAATGCCAGTACAACTGACACACTAGTCCCCACTAGCATGGTGTACAATGCTAGTTCAACAGACACATTAGTCCCCACTAGCATGGTGTACAATGCCAGTACAACTGACACACTAGTCCCCACTAGCATGGTGTACAATGCTAGTTCAACAGACACACTAGTCCCCACTAGCATGGTGTACAATGCCAGTACAACAGACACACTAGTCCCCACTAGCATGGTGTACAATGCCAGTACAACAGACACACTAGTCCCCACTAGCATGGTGTACAATGCTAGTTCAACAGACACACTAGTCCCCACTAGCATGGTGTACAATGCCAGTACAACTGACACACTAGTCCCCACTAGCATGGTGTACAATGCCAGTACAACAGACACACTAGTCCCCACTAGCATGGTGTACAATGCTAGTTCAACAGACACATTAGTCCCCACTAGCATGGTGTACAATGCCAGTACAACTGACACATTAGTCCTCACTAGCATGGTGTACAATGCCAGTACAACTGACACACTAGTTCCCAATAGCATGGTGTACAATGCTAGTTCAACAGACACACTAGTCCCCACTAGCATGGTGTACAATGCCAGTACAACTGACACATTAGTCCTCACTAGCATGGTCTACAATGCCAGTACAACTGACACATTAGTACCCACTAGCATGGTGTACAATCCCAGTACAACAGACACACTAGTCCCCAATTGCATGGTGTACAATCCCAGTTTAACAGACACACTAGTCCCCCACTAGCATGGTGTACAATGCCAGTACGACACACTAGTCCCCACTAGCATGGTGTACAATGCCAGTACAACAGACACACTAGTCCCCACTAGCATGATGTACAATACCAGTACAACGCACACACTAGTCCCCACTAGCATGGTGTACAATACCAGTACAACAGACACACTAGTCCCCACTAGCATGGTGTACAATGCCAGTACAACTGACACATTAGTCCCCACTAGCATGGTGTACAATGCCAGTACAACAGACACACTAGTCCCCACTAGCATGGTGTACAATGCCAGTACAACAGACACACTAGTCCCCACTATCATGGTGTACAATGCCAGTACAACTGACACACTAGTCCCCACTAGCATGGTGTACAATGCCAGTACAACAGACACACTAGTCCCCACTAGCATAGTGTACAATGCCAGTACAACAGACACACTAGTCCCCACTAGCATGGTGTACAATGCCAGTACAACTGACACACTAGTCCCCACTAGCATGGTGTACAATGCCAGTACAACAGACACACTAGTCCCCACTAGCATGGTGTACAATGCCAGTACAACTGACACACTAGTCCCCACTAGCATGGTGTACAATGCCAGTACAACTGACACACTAGTCCCAACTAGCATGGTGTACAATGCTAGTTCAACAGACACATTAGTCCCCACTAGCATGGTGTACAATGCCAGTACAACTGACACACTAGTCCCCACTAGCATGGTGTACAATGCTAGTTCAACAGACACATTAGTCCCCACTAGCATGGTGTACAATGCCAGTACAACTGACACATTAGTCCTCACTAGCATGGTGTACAATGCCAGTACAACTGACACACTAGTCCCCACTAGCATGGTGTACAATGCCAGTACAACTGACACATTAGTCCTCACTAGCATGGTGTACAATACCAGTACAACTGACACACTAGTCCCCACTAGCATGGTGTACAATACCAGTACAACTGACACACTAGTCCCCACTAGCATGGTGTACAATACCAGTACAACTGACACACTAGTACCCACTAGCATGGTGTACAATGCCAGTACAACTGACACATTAGTCCTCACTAGCATGGTGTACAATACCAGTACAACTGACACACTAGTCCCCACTAGCATGGTGTACAATACCAGTACAACTGACACACTAGTCCCCACTAGCATGGTGTACAATACCAGTACAACTGACACACTAGTACCCACTAGTATGGTGTACAATGCTAGTACAACTGACACACTAGTCCCCACTAGCATGGTGTACAATACCAGTACAACTGACACACTAGTACCCACTAGCATGGTGTACAATGCTAGTACAACTGACACACTAGTCCCCACTAGCATGGTGTACAATACCAGTACAACTGACACACTAGTCCCCACTAGCATGGTGTACAATGCCAGTACAACTGACACACTAGTCCCCACTAGCATGGTGTACAATGCCAGTACAACTGACACATTAGTCCCCACTAGCATGGTGTACAATGCCAGTACAACTGACACACTAGTCCCCACTAGCATGGTGTACAATGCCAGTACAACTGACACATTAGTCCCCACTAGCATGGTGTACAATACCAGTACAACTGACACAATAGTCCCCACTAGCATGGTGTACAATACCAGTACAACTGACACACTAGTCCCCACTAGCATGGTGTACAATGCCAGTACAACTGACACACGAGTCCTCACACCATTCACTGTGTGTGTTTGGTGTGTGTGAGTGTAGCTGGATGAGGGTGTAGTCATGTGGCTATAGCTGGTTGAGGGTGAAGTTGTGTGTGGGTGTAGTCGTGTGTAAGTGAAGTCGTGTGTGGGTGTAGCCGGATGTGTGTTTAGCTGGTCGAGGGTGTAGTCGTGTGTGAGTGTAGCCAGTTGAGGGTGTTGTCGAGTGTGGGTTTAGCCGGGTGTGAGTGTAGCTGGTCGAGGGTGTAGTCGTGTGTGAGTGTAGCCAGTTGAGGGCGTTGTCGAGTGTGGGTGTAGCCGGGTGTGAGTGTAGCTGGTCGAGGGTGTAGTCGTGTTGGGGTGTAGTCGTGTTGGGGTGTAGTCGTGTTGGGGTGTAGTCGTGTTGGGGTGTAGTCGTGTGTGGGGTGTAGCCAGTTGAGGGTGTAGTCGTGTGTAAGTGAAGTCGTGTGTGGGTGTAGCCGGATGTGTGTTTAGCTGGTCGAGGGTGTAGTCGTGTGTGAGTGTAGCCAGTTGAGGGTGTTGTCGAGTGTGGGTGTAGCCGGGTGTGAGTGTAGCTGGTCGAGGGTGTAGTCGTGTTGGGGTGTAGTCGTGTTGGGGTGTAGTCGTGTTGGGGTGTAGTCGTGTTGGGGTGTAGTCGTGTGTGGGGTGTAGCCAGTTGAGGGTGTAGTCGTGTATGGGTGTAGTCATGTGTGGGTGTAGCCGGGTATGAGTGTAGCTTTGTGAGGGTGTAGTCATGTGTGGGTGTAGCCAGGTGAGGGTGTAGTCGTGAGTGGGTGTGAGTGTAGCTTTGTGAGGGTGTAGTCGTGAGTGGGTGTGTAGCTCTTTGAGGGTGTAGCCGGTTGAGGGTGTAGCCGGTTGAGGGTGTAGCAGGATGAGGGTGTAACAGGTTGAGGGTGTGGCAGGTTGAGGGTGTAGCAGGATGAGGGTGTAGCAGGTTGAGGGTGTAACAGGTTGAGGGTGTAGCCAATTGAGGGTGTAGCCAGTTGAGGGTGTAGCCGGTTGAGGGTGTAGCTGGTTGAGTGTGTAGCCGGTTGAGGGTGTAGCCGGTTGAGGGTGTAGCAGGTTGAGGGTGTAGCAGGTTGAGGGTGTAACAGGTTGAGGGTGTAACAGGTTGAGGGTGTAGCAGGTTGAGGGTGTAGCAGGTTGAGGGTGTAACAGGTTGAGGGTGTAGCATGTTGAGGGTGTAGCAGGTTGAGAGTGTAGCAGGTTGAGGGTGTAGCAGGTTGAGGGTGTAACAGGTTGAGGGTGTAGCAGGTTGAGGGTGTAACAGGTTGAGGGTGTAGCAGGTTGAGGGTGTAGCAGGTTGAGGGTGTAGCAGGTTGAGGGTGTAGCAGGTTGAGGGTGTAACAAGTTGAGGGTGTACCAGGTTGAGGGTGTAACAGGTTGAGGGTGTAGCAGGTTGAGGGTGTAACAGGTTGAAGGTGTAACAGGTTGAGGGTGTAGCAGGTTGAGGGTGTAGCAGGTTGAGGGTGTAGCAGGTTGAGGGTGTAACAGGTTGAGGGTGTAACAAGTTGAGGGTGTAGCAGGTTGAGGGTGTAACAGGTTGAGGGTGTAACAGGTTGAGGGTGTAACAGGTTGAGGGTGTAGCAGGTTGAGGGTGTAACAGGTTGAGGGTGTAACAGGTTGAGGGTGTAGCAGGTTGAGGGTGTAGCAGGTTGAGGGTGTAGCAGGTTGAGGGTGTAGCAGGTTGAGGGTGTAGCAGGTTGAGGGTGTAGCAGGTTGAGGGTGTAACAGGTTGAGGGTGTAGCAGGTTGAGGGTGTAACAGGTTGAGGGTGTAGCAGGTTGAGGGTGTAGCAGGTTGAGGGTGTAGCAGGTTGAGGGTGTAACAGGTTGAGGGTGTAACAGGTTGAGGGTGTAACAGGTTGAGGGTGTAGCAGGTTGAGGGTGTAGCAGGTTGAGGGTGTAGCAGGTTGAGGGTATAGCCGATTGAGGGTGTAGCAGGTTGAGGGTATAGACGATTGAGGGTGTAGCAGGTTGAGGGTGTAGCAGGATGAGGGTGTAGCAGGTTGAGGGTGTAACAGGTTGAGGGTGTAGCCAATTGAGGGTGTAGCCAGTTAAGGGTGTAGCCGGTTGAGGGTGTAGCTGGTTGAGTGTGTAGCCGGGTGTGAGGGTACCTGGGTGAGGGTGTAGCAGGTTGAGGGTGAAGCCGGTTGAGGGTGTAGTCGCTTGAGGGTGTAGCAAGTTGAGGGTGTAGCAGGTGTGTGTAGACAAGTAGAGCCATAAATACTAAGAGGCTCGGTGAACTGTCACAGGATGCGGTCACATCGTCAGTGTTTCAATCCAAAGCAATATTTTGCTTTATTAATATATCTTAAGAATATATGTACATATGTTCCAACTTATATTATAAGACTGCAGGGAAAACAATTATTACATATTTTAAAACGATTATCTTGCTATAAATTGCTTATGTTGGGATTTAAATTAAAATTAATCTATGTAAATTAAAATGGAAATGTTCGTTTGTTCAAAATCGCTAATCTCCGAAAGTTCTTCACCGATTGCTTTGAAATTTTCACGCAACGTTCCATTCGCATTCGAGCAGGTTTTTATATACATATTATATTGATGTGACGTCTGTGACGGAAAAAACATGTTTTTTTTTCAACTTTGTTTTTCATGGGATTTTCATGTGAGAAAAATCTTCGAAACCTCTTTACCGATTGCTTTAAAATTTTGACACGACGTTGCATTCGAATAGGCGCGTGTTCCTATATACCTACTATATACAAACCTTACCTGTGATCCGAGAAAATATGTTTTTTTTGAAAAACATCGCCATCTGTTGGATGTAAGAGCAACACACGCTGGAATCTCCTAAAGTTCTTCACAGATTGCTTTGAAATTCTGACACAACGTTCCATTCGAATATACGCTTCTTTTTATATACTTACTATATAGATCCCACACCTGTGACAGGTAAAAATGTGCGTTTTTAAAAAACAGCTCCATCTGTTGCACATACTAGCAACATGTACGCTATTCTAAATATGTCACGAAATCCATTTCAATGTTTCTGATTGCATTGATAAATTTTATTTTCATAGATTTCGATTTATTTTATTTTTTATTTAGTTATTTTATGTGACATTGTATTGGAATTTAGCAGTGATGTTTACCATACCGTTCATTTCATAAGTATAAGTATAGATGTCATACCTGTTGCAGGTAAAACTATGCTTTTCTTGAAAAACCGTGCCATATGTTGCATGTAAGAGCAAAACACATAATATACTAAATATGTTACAATTCCATTTCAATATTTCTAATTGCATTGATAAATTGAATTTTCATAGATTTTGATTTTTTCATTTTGATTTATTATTTTGTGTTAATTGCATTGAAATTGAGCTGTGTTGTTTACCAATACCGTTCATTTCGTGAGTATAGTTTATTCTTTTACATTTTCAAAGTTTCATTTAATTCTTTAACTGTTTTTCTGATTTTTAAGTGATGGGAATATCATATCACTTGATGTTCCCAATTTTCTGATGGGAACATCCCAAACTTTGGGAAGGCATCGGACGAAGGAGTGGGGAATGGTGGGGATGGTGAGGGGACGGAAGTGAGAGATGGTGGGGAGGACGAAGGGACGAGGGAGGGGGTCATGGTGGGGAAGGACGAGGGGACGGGGGGAGTTTGGGATGATAGGGACGAGGGGATGGTGGGGTAATTGAGAATGGTGGGGAGGATGAGGGGACGGTGGAGTGGGGAATGGTTGGGAGGCCAAGTAGCCGGTTGAGGGGGAATGGTGGGAAAGACTGAGGGACAGGGAAGGTTGCTGAGGCTCGGCCACGCACATGCGTTGCTAAGCTACAGCAACACGTGGCCGGGTACAGCTAGTACCCCACCAACAACACCACCCTCTCAACACCACACGACAAACACCACCCTCTCACCACCACACCACCAAACATCCCCTCTCAACACACCACCCAACACCTCCCTCTCAACACCACACCACCCAACACCTCCATCAAAACACCACACCACCCAACACCTCCATCTCAACACCACACCACCCAACACCCCCCTCTCAACACCACACCACCCAGCACCTCCATCAAAACACCACACCACCCAACACCTCCATCTCAACACCACACCACCCAACACCTCCATCAAAACACCACACCACCCAACACCTCCATCTCAACACCACACCACCCAACACCTCCCTCTCAACACCCCCCTCTCAACACCACACCACCCAACACCTCCATCAAAACACCACACCACCCAACACCTCCATCTCAACACCACACCACCCAACACCTCCCTCTCAACACCACATGACCCAGCACCCCCCTCTCAACACCACACCGCCCAACACCTCCCTCTCAACACCACACCACCAAACACCTCCCTCTCAACACCACACCACCCAACACCTCCCTCTCAACACCACACCACCCAACACCTCCATCAAAACACCACACCACCCAACACCTCCATCTCAACACCACACCACCCAACACCCCCTATCAACAACACACCACAAACACCCCCTCTCAACACCACACCACCCAACACCTCCCTCCTAACACCACACCACCAAACACCTCCCTCTCAACACCACACCACCCAAAATCCCCCTCTCAACACAACACCACCCACCACCCCCTCTCAACACCACACCACCCAACACCCCCCTCTCAACACCATCCCACCCAACATCTCTCTCCAAACACCACACCACCCAACACCTCCCTCCCAACACCACACCACCCAACACCTCCCTCTCAACACCACACCACCAAAAACCTCCCTCTCAACACCACACCACCCAACACCTCCCTCTCAACACCACACCACCCAAAACCCCCTCTCAACACCACACCACCCAACACCCCCCTCTCAACACCATCCCACCCAACATCTCTCTCCAAACACCACCCCACCCAACACCTCTCTCCAAACACCACACCACCCAACAACTCCCTCCCAACACCACACCACCCAACACCTCCCTCCCAACACAACACCACCCAACACCTCCCTCCCAACACAACACCACCCAACACCTCCTACTCAAAACCACACAACCCAACACCCTTCTCTCAACACCACGCCACCCAACACCCCCTCTCAACCCCACACCACCCAACACCCCCTCTCAACACCACACCACCCAACACCCCCCTCTCAACACCATCCCACCCAACATCTCTCTCCAAACACCACCCCACCCAACACCTCTCTCCAAACACCACACCACCCAACAACTCCCTCCCAACACCACACCACCCAACACCTCCCTCCCAACACAACACCACCCAACACCTCCCTCCCAACACAACACCACCCAACACCTCCTACTCAAAACCACACAACCCAACACCCCTCTCTCAACACCACATCACCTAACACCCACCTCTCAACCCCACACCATCCAACACCTCCCTCTCACCACCACACCACCCAACACACCCACTCACCACAATACCGCCCAACACCTCCCTCTCAACACCACACCACCCAACACCTCCCTCTCAACAGCACTCCGCCCAACGCCCCCTCTCAACATCACACCACAAACACTCTTTCTCAACACTACTCCATTCAACACCTTTCTGTCACCACCACACCCCCCAAAAAAACACTTTTATCTTCACACCCACCCAAAACTCCATCTCAACATCACACCACCCAACACCTCACTCTCAAAACCACACCACCCTACAACCCCTCTCAACACCACACACCACAAAAACCCCCACTCAACTCCACACCACCCAACACCCTCTCTCAAAACCACCCCACAAACAACCCCTCTCATCACCACACCACCCAACATCCCTTCTCAACACAACGCCACCCAACACCTCCCTCTCAACACCACACCACCCAACACCTACCTCTCAACACAACACCACCCAACACACACTCTCAACACCACACCACCCAACACCCCCTCTCAACACCACACCACAAACAACCCCTCTCAACACCACACCACCCAACATCCCTTCTCAACACATTACCACCCAACACTTCCCTCTCAACACCACACCATTAAACACCCTCACTCAAAAACACACCACCCAATACTTCCCTCTCAACACCACACCACTGAACACCTCACTCTCAACACCACACCACCCAACACCCACCACTCACCACCAGACCACCCAACACCCCCCCTCTCAAACCCACACCACCCAACACCCCCTCTTAACCCCACAGCACCCAACACCCCCTCTAAACCCCACATCACCCAGCACCCACTCTCAAAACAACAACACCCAAAACCCCCACTCACCACCAAACTACCCAATTTCCCTCTCTCAACACCACACAACCCAACACCCCCCTCTCAACACCACACCACCCAACACCTCCCTCTTAACAACACACCACCCATCACCCCCCCCCTCACACCACCACACCACCCAACACACCCACTCACCACAACACCGCCCAACACCTCCCTCCCCACACCTCACCACCCAACACCTCCTTCCCAACACCACACCACGCAACACCCTCCTCTCAACACCACGCCACCCAACACCCTCTCTCAACACCACACCATCCAACACCTCCCTCTCAACACCACACCACCCAACACCCCTTCTCAACACCACATCACCCTACACCCCCTCTCAACACTACACACCACAAACACCCCCTCTAAACTCCACACCACCCAACACCCTCTCTCAACACCACACCACAAACACCCCCTCTAAACTCCACACCACCCAACACCCTCTCTCAACACCACACCACAAACACCCACTCTCAACACCACACCACAAACAACCCATCTCAACACCACACCACCCAACACCACCCTCTCAACACCACACCACCCAACAACCCTTCTCAACACAACACCACCCAACACCTCCCTCTAACCACCACACCACCCAACACCCCCCTCTCACCACCACTTAACCCAACACCCCCCACTCAACACCACACCACCCAACATTCCCTCTCAACACCACACCACCCAACACCTCCCTCTCAACACCTCATGACCCAACACTCACCCCTCTCTCACCATCACACAACCCAACACACCCCTCTCTCCACCACACTACCCGACACCCCATCTCAACACCACAATACCCAACACCCCCTCTCACCACCACACCACCCAACGCCCCCCTCTACACACCACACCACCAAACACCTCCCTCTAAACACCACACCACCCAGCACCTCCCTCTCAACACCACACCACCCAACACCTCCCTCCCAACACCACACCCCCCAACACCTCCCTCTTAACACTACACCACCCAACACCCCCCTCTCAACACCACAACACCCAGCACCCCCTCTCATCACAACACCACCCAACACCCCCACTCACCACCACACCACCCAACACCCGTCTCTCAACACCACACCACCCATCACCCTCCTCTCAATCCCACACCACCCAACACCTCCTTCTCATCACCACACCACCCAACACCCCCTCTCACCACCACACCACCTAATACACCCACTCTCCATTACACCACCCAACACCTCCCTCTCAACACCACACCACCCAAAACCTCCCTCCCGACACCACACCACCCAACACCTCCCTCTCAACACATTACCACCCAACACCCCCTCTCACAACCACACCACCCAACACTCCTTCTCAAAACCACACCCCCCGCCCTCTCAAAACCACACCACACAACACCCTCTCTCAACACCACACCACCTAACACCCCCCTCTCAACACCACACCACCTAACACCCCCCTCTCAACACCACACCACCCAACACCCTTTCTCAACACCACACCACCCAACACCCCCCTCTCAACACCACACCACGCAACACCCCCACTCATCACCACACGTCACAACACCTCCCTCTCAACACCACACCACCCAACACCTCCCTCCAAAACACCACACCACCCAACACCCCCCTTCTCACCACCACACAACCCAACACCCTCCCTGTCAACACCACTCCACCCAACACCCCCCTCTCAACACCGCACCACCGAACACCTACTTCTCACCGCCACACCACCCAACACCCCCTCCCCTCTCTCCATCACAACACACAACACCCCCATTTCAACAACACACCAACAAACACCCTCCTCTCAACACCACACCACAAACACCCATTGTCAATACCATACCATAGAACACCCCCGACTCAACACCACACCACCCGACACTATCCTCTCAACAACACCCCACCCAACACCCCCCTCTCACTACCACACCACCCAACACTTTCTACTCAACAACACACCACCAAACAACCCCCCCCCTCTCACCACCACACCACCCAACACCCCCTCTCACCTCCACACCACCCAACACCCCTCCCTCTCACCACCACACCACCCAACACCCCCCTCTTTACACCACATCACCCAACACCTCCCTCACAACTCCACACCACCCAACACCCCCTCTCAACACCACACCACCTAAGACTCTCTCTCAACACAACACCACCCAGAACCCCCTCTAAACACCACACCACCCAGCCCCCCCCCCTCAACACCACACCACCCAAACCCCCCCCTCCCCACCACACCACCCAACACCCCCTCTCAACACCACACCACCTAACACCCCCCTCTCAACACCACACCACCCAACACCCTTTCTCAACACCACACCCCCCAACACCCCCCTCTCAACACCACACCACGCAACACCCCCACTCATCACCACACGTCACAACACCTCCCTCTCAACACCACACCACCCAACACCTCCCTCCAAAACACCACACCACCCAACACCCCCCTTCTTACCACCACACAACCCAACACCCTCCCTGTCAACACCACTCCACCCAACACCCCCCTCTCAACACCGCACCACCGAACACCTCCTTCTCACCGCCACACCACCCAACACCCCCTCCCCTCTCTCCATCACAACACACAACACCCCCATTTCAACAACACACCAACAAACACCCTCCTGTCAACACCACACCACAAACAACCATTCTCAATAGCATACCATAGAACACCTCCAACTCAACACCACACCACCCGACACTATCCTCTCAACAACACCCCACCCAACACCCCCCTCTCACCACCACACCACCCAACACTTTCCACTCAACAACACACCACCAAACAACCCCCCCCTCTCACCACCACACCACCCAACACCCCCTCTCACCTCCACACCACCCAATACCCCCCCTTTCACCACCACAACACCCAACACCTCCCTCTCACCACCACACCACCCAACACCCCCTCTCAACACCACACCACCTAACACTCTCTCTCAACACAACACCACCCAAACCCCCCCCTCCCCACCACACCACCCAACACCCCCTCTCTACACCACAGCACCCAACACCCCCTCACAACACAAGGCCACCCAACACCCCCTCTCAACACCACACCACCCAGCACCCCCTTTCAACATCAAACCCCCAACACCTCCCACTCACCTCCTCACCACCCAACACCCCCCCCCCCCCTCCTCTTACCATCACAACAACCAACACCCCCCTTTCAACAACACTCCAATCAACACCTTCCTCTCAACACCACACCACAAATACCCCCCTCTCAACACCACGCCACCAAACATCCCCTTCTCAACACAACACCACCCAACACCTCCCACTCAACACAACACCACCCAACACCTCCCTCTCTACACCACACCACCCAACACCCCCTCGCAACACCACACCACCCAACACCTCCTCTCAACACCACACACCACAAACACCCCCTCCCTACACCACACAACTAACCACCCCCCTCAAAACACCACACCACCCAATACCTTCCTCTCAACACCAAACTCCCAACATCTCTCTGTCACCAACACACTACCCATAACCCCCCTCTCACCACCACAACACCCAACATCCCCCTTTCAACAACACACCAACCAGCACCCTCCTCTCAACACCACACCCCCAACACCTTCTCTCAACACCACACCACCCAATAATTCTCTCTCAACACCACACCACCCAACACATCCCTCTCACCACCACACCACCCAACACCCCTCCCTCTCAACACCACATCATCCAACACCCCCCCTTATCAACACCACACCAACCAACACCCCAGTCTAAACAACACACCCACCCAAAACCTCTACTCAACACCACACCACCCAACACCTCCCTCTCAACACCAAATCACCCAACACCCCCTCGCAACACCACACTACAAACACCCCGCTCTCAACACCACACCACAAACACCCCTCTCAACCCCTAACCACCCACCACCCCTTTCTTCACGTAACACCACCCAACACCCTCCTCTCAACACCACACCACGCAACACCCCCACTCACCACCACACCACCCAACACCCACCTCTAAACACAACACCACCAAACACCTCCCTCTCACCGACACACCACCCAACACCCCACCTCTTTGCACCACATCACCCATCACCTCCCTCTCAACATCACACCACCCAACACCGCCTCTCAACACCTCACCACCTAACACCTCCTCTCAACACCACACCACAAACACCCCCTATACAACACACCACCCAACACTCCCTTCTCAACACAACACCACTCCACACCTCCCTCCCAAACACCACACCACCCAACACCTCCCTTTCAACACCACACCACCCAACACCCCCCTCAACACCACACCACCCAACACTCCCTTCTCAACACAACACCACCCCACACCTCCCTCCCAAACACCACACTACCCAACACCTCCCTTTCAACACCACACCACCCAACACCTCCCTCAAAACCACAAAAACCAACACCCATTCTTAAAAACAACACCACTCAACACCCCCCTGTAAACACCACGCCACTCAACACTCTCTCAACACCACACTACCCAACACCCCCCTCTCAACACCACACCACCCAAAACCCCCCCTCTCAACACCACACCACCAATCACCCCCCTCTCAACACCACACCATTCAACACCTCCCTCTCAACACCACACCTCGCAACACCTTCTCTCAACACCACACCACCTAACACCCATTTCTCAACACTACACCACCCAATGCCCCCTCTCAACACCACACCACCCAGCCCCCCCTCTCTACACCACAGCACCCAACACCCCCTCACAACACCACGCCACCCAACACCCCCTCTCAACACCACACCACCCAGTACCCCCTCTCAAGACCCACACCACCCAATACTCCCACTCACCACCACACCACCCAACACCCCCTCTCAACACCACACCACAAACACCTCCTCTCAACACCACACCACAAACACCCCCTCAACAACACACCACCCAACACTCCCTTATCAACACAACACCACCCAGCACCTCCTCTCAACACCACACTACCCAAAACCCCCACTCATCACCACACCACTCAACCCATCCCTCTCAACACCACACCACAAACACCCCCTCAACACCACACCACCCAACACTCCCTTCTCAACACAACACCACCCCACACCTCCCTCCCAAACACCACACCACAAACACCTCCTCTCAACACCACACCACCCAACACCTCCCTTTCAACACCACACCACCTAACACCCCCCTCAAAACCACACCAACCAACACCCATTCTTAAAAACAACACCACTCAACACCCCCCTGTCAACACCACGCCACTCAACACTCTCTCAACACCACACCACCCAGCACCCCCCACTTAACACCACACCACCCAAAAACCCCCACTCAACACCACACCACCCAACACCTCCCTATCAACACCACACCATTCGACACCTCCCTCTCAACACCACACCTCCCAACACCTTCTTTCCACACCACACCACCTAACACCCCTTTCTCCACACTACACCACCCAATACCCCCTCTCAACACCACACCACCCAGCCCCCCCTCTCAACACTAAACCACCCAACACCCCCTCTCAACACCACACCACCCAGCACCCCCTCTCAAGACCCACACCACCCAATACCCCCACTCACCACCACACCACCCAACATCCCCTATCAACATCACACCACCCATCACCCTCACTCACCCCCACACCACCCAACACCTCCCTCTCAACACCACACCACCCAAAACCCCCTTTGAAAACCACACCACAAACGCCCCGCTCTCAACACCACACCACAAACACCTATCTAAACCCCACACCACCCAAAACCCCTTTCTTCACGCAACACTACCCAACACCTCCCTCTTAACACCACACCACAAACACCCCCTCTCAACACCACACCATCCAGGACCCCTTCTCAACACAACACCACCCAACACCACACCACCCAACACCCCTCCCTCTCAACACCACACCACACAACACCCCCACTCACCACCACACCACCCAACCCCTTCCTCTCAACATCACACCACCCAACACCTCCCTCCAAAACACCAAACCACCCAACACCCCCCTTCTCACCACAACACAACCCAACACCCCTCTCTCAACACCACGCCACCTAACATCCCCTTCTCAACACAACACCACCCAACACCTCCGTCTCTACACAACACCACCCCACACCTCCCCCACAACACCACACCACAAACACCCCCTCTCAACACCACACCACCCAACACTCCCTCTCAACACCAAACCACCCAGCACCGCCTCTCAACACCACACTACCCAACACCCCCACTCACCACCACACCACCCAACATCTCCCTCCCAAACATCACACCACCCAACACCTCCCCCTCAACACCACATCAACCAACACCTCCCCCTCAACACCACACTACCCAACACCCCCACTCACCACCACACCACCCAACCTATCCCTCTCAACACCATTCCATCCAACACGCCCTCTCAACACCACACCACCCAACACCCCCTCTCAACACCACCCCACAAACACCCCCTCTCAACACCACACCACAAACACCCCCTTTCAACACCACACCACCTAACATCCCCTACTCAATACAACACAACCCAACACCTCCCACTCAACACCACACCACCCAACACCTCCCTCTCAACACTACACCACCCAACATCCCCTCTCAACACAACACCTAACACCCCCTCTCAACACCAAACCACCCAACACCCCCTCTCAACACCACACCACAAACACCCCTTTGAACACTACACCACCCAACACCCCTTTCTCAACACAACACCACCCAACACCACCCAACACCTCCCTCTCAACACCACACCACAAACACCCCTTATCAACACTACACCACCCAATAACCCCTCTCAACACCACACCACCCAGCCCCCTCCCCCTCAACACCACACCACCCAAAAACTCCCCCCCCCCCTCCCCACGACACCACCCAACACCCCCTCTCTAAACCACAGCACCCAACACCCCACCCTCAACACCACACCACAAACACCTACCTCAACCCCACACCACCCAACACCCCCTCTCAACACCACACCACCCAACACTCCTCCCTCTCAACACCACACCACACAACACCCCCTCTCACCTCCTCACCACCCAACACCCCCCCCCCCCTCTTACCATCACAACAATCAACACGCCCCTTTCAACAACACTCCAATCAACACCTTCCTCTCAACACCACACCACAAATACACCCCTCTCAACACCACGCCACCTAACATCCCCTTCTCAACACAACACCACCCAACACCTCCCACTCAACACCACACCAACCAACACGTCCCTCTCTACACCACACCACCCAACACCTACCTCTCAAGACCACACCACCCAACACCCCCTCTCAACACCACACCACCTAACACTCCCTTTGAACACCATTCCAACCAACACCCCCTCTCAACACCACACCAGCCAAATCCTCCCTCCAAAACACCAAACCACGAACACCCCCCTTCTCACCACCACACAACCCAACACCCCCCTCTCAACACCACACCACCTAACACCCCCTCTCAACACCACATCACCCAACACCTCCCCCTCAACACCAAACCCCCAACACCTCCCCCTCAACACCAAACCCCCAACACCTCCCTCTCACCTTCTCACCACCCAACACCTCCCCCCTCTTACCATCACAACAACCAACACCCCCCTTTCAACAACACTCCAATCAACACTTTCCTCTCAACACCCCACCACAAATACCCCCCTCTCAACACCACGCCACCTAACATCCCCTTCTCAACACAACACCACCCAACACCTCCCTCTCTACACCACACCACCCAACACCCCCTCTCAACACCACACCACCTAACACTCCCTTTCAACACCATTCCAACCAACACCCCCTCGCAACACCACACCACCCAACACCCCCTCTCAACACCACACACCACAAACACCCCCTCCCAACACCACACCACGCAACACCTCCCTCTCAACACCAAACTCCCAACATCTCGCTGTCACCAACACACTACCAATAACCCCCCTCTCACCACCACAACACCCAACATCCCCCTTTCAACAACACACCAACCAGCACCCTCCTCTCAACACCACACCCCCCAACACCTTCTCTCAACACCACACCACAAAACAATTCCATCTCAACACCACACCACCCAACACATCCCTCTCACCACCACATCACCCAACACTCCCTCTCAACACCACATCATCCAACACCCCCCCTATCAACACCACACCAACCAACACCCCAGTCTAAACAACACACCCACCCAACACCCCTACTCAACACCACACCACCCAACACCTCCCTCTCAACACCACACCACAAACATTGCCTCTCAACAGCACACCACCCAACACCTCCCTCTTAACACCACACCACAAACAACCCCACTCAATACCACACCATCCAGCATCTCCTCTCAACACCACACCACCCAACACCACACCACCCCACACCCTCGTCTCAACACCACACCACGCAACACCCCCACTCACCATCACACCTCACAACACCTCCATCTCAACACCACACCACGCAACACCCCCACTCACCATCACACCTCACAACACCTCCATCTCAACACCACACCACCCAACACCTCCCCCCAAAACACCACACCACCCAACACCCTCCTCTCAACACCACACCACGCAACACCCCCACTCACCACCACACCACCCAACACCCCCTCTCACCACAACACCACCGAACACCTCCCTCTCAACATCACACCATCCAACACCCCCTCTCAACACCTCACCACCTAACACTCTCTCTCATCACCATTCCAACGAACACTCTCTCTCAACACCACACCACCCAACACCCCCTATCAACATCACACCACAAACACCTCCTCTCAACTCCACACCACAAACACCCCCTCAACAACACACCACCCAACACTCCCTTATCAACACAACACCACCCAGCACCTCCTCTCAACACCACACTACCCAACACCCCCACTCACCACCACACCACTCAACCCATCCCTCTCAACACCACACCACAAACACCCCCTCAACACCACACCATCCAACACTCCCTTCTCAACACAACACCACCCCATACCTCCCTTCCAAACACCACACCACCCAACACCTCCCTTTCAACACCACACCACCCAACACCCCCCTCAAAACCACACCAACCAACACCCATTCTCAAAAGCAACACCACTCAACACCCCCCTGTCAACACCACGCCACTCAACACTCTCAACACCACACCACCCAACACCCCCCTCTCAACACCACACCATTCAAAACCCCCCTCTCAACACCACACCACCCAACACCCCCCTCTCAACACCACACAATTCAACACCTCCCTCTCAACACCACACCTCCCAACACCTTCTCTCAACACCACACCACCTAACACCCCTTTCTCAACACTACACCACCCAATACCCCCTCTCAAATCCACACCACCCAACAACCCTTTTCAACACAACAACACCCAACACCTCCCTCTAACCACCACACCACCCAGCACCCCCCTGTCAACACCACACCACCCTACATTCCCTCTCAACACCACACCACCATTCACCTCCCTCTCAACACCTCATCACCCAACACTCACCCCTCTCTCACCATTACACAACCCAACACACCCCTCTCTCCACCACAACACCCAACACCTCTCCCACCGCCACACCACCCAACGCCCCCCTCTCAACACCACACCATCAAACACCTCCCTCTAAACACCACACCACCCAACACCTCCCTCTCAACACCACACCACCCAACACCTCCCTCCTAACACCACACCGACCAACATCTCCCTCCCAACACCACACCCCCCAACACCTCCCTCCCAACACATCACCACCCAACACCCCCTCTCACAACCACACCACTCGACACTCCTTCTCAAAACCACACACCCCGCCCTCTAAAGACCACACCACCCAACACCCTCTCTCAACACCACACCACCCAACACCCCCCCTCTCAGTACCACACCACCCAACACCCTCTCTCAACACCACACCACCCAACACCCCCCTCTCAACACCACACCACGGAACACCCCCACTCACCACCACACCTCACAACACCTCACTCTCAACACCACACTACCCAACACCTCCCTCCAAAACACCACACCACCCAACACCCCCCTTCTCACCACCACACAACCCAACACCCTCCCTGTCAACACCACTCCACCCAACACCCCCCTCTCAACACCGCACCACCGAACACCTGCTTCTCACCGCCACACCACCCAACACCCCCTCCCCTCTCACCATCACAACACACAACACCCCCATTTCAACAACACACCAACAAACACCCTCCTCTCAACACCACACCACAAACACCCCCTTTCAATACCATACCATTCAACACCCCCGACTCAACACCACACCACCCGACACTTTCCTCTCAACAACACTCCACCCAACACCCCCCTCTCACCACCACACCACCCAACACTTTCCACTCAACAACACACCACCAAACAACCCCACCCTCTCTCCCTCTCACCACCACACCACCCAACACCCCCTCTCACCATCACACCACCCAACACCTCCCCTTTCACCACCACAACACCCAACACCTCCCTCTCACCACCACACCACCCAACACCCCCCTCTTTACACCACATCACCCAACACCTCCCTCACAACACCACACCACCCAACACCCCCTCTCAACACCACACCACCTAACACTCTCTCTCAACACAACACCACCCAGAACCCCCTCTCAACACCACACCACAAACACCCCCTCTCAACACCACACCACAAACACCCCTCTGAGCACTACACCACCCAACACCCCCTCTCAACACCACACCACCCAACAGCTCCCTCTCAACACCACATCACAAACACCCCTTCTCAACACTACACCACCCAATACCCCCTCTAAATACCACACCACCCAGCCCCCCCCCCTCAAAACCACAGAACCCAACACCCCCTCACAACACAACGCCACCCAACACCCCCTCTCAACACCACACAACCCAGCACCCCTTCTCAACACCCACACCACCCAACTCCTTCCTCCAAACACCACACCACCCAACACCTCCCTCTTAACATCAAACCCCCAACACCTCCCTCTCACCTCCTCACTACCCAACACCCCCCCCCCCTCCTCTTACCATCACAACAACCAACACCCCCCTTTCAACAACACTCCAATCAACACCTTCCTCTCAACACCACACCACCTAACACTCCCTTTGAACACCATTCCAACCAACACCCCCTCTCAACACCACACCAGCCAAATCCTCCCTCCAAAACACCAAACCACGAACACCCCCCTTCTCACCACCACACAACCCAACACCCCCCTCTCAACACCACACCACCTAACACCCCCTCTCAACACCACATCACCCAACACCTCCCCCTCAACACCAAACCCCCAACACCTCCCCCTCAACACCAAACCCCCAACACCTCCCTCTCACCTTCTCACCACCCAACACCTCCCCCCTCTTACCATCACAACAACCAACACCCCCCTTTCAACAACACTCCAATCAACACTTTCCTCTCAACACCCCACCACAAATACCCCCCTCTCAACACCACGCCACCTAACATCCCCTTGTCAACACAACACCACCCAACACCTCCCTCTCTACACCACACCACCCAACACCCCCTCTCAACACCACACCACCTAACACTCCCTTTCAACACCATTCCAACCAACACCCCCTCGCAACACCACACCACCCAACACCCCCTCTCAACACCACACACCACAAACACCCCCTCCCAACACCACACCACGCAACACCTCCCTCTCAACACCAAACTCCCAACATCTCGCTGTCACCAACACACTACCAATAACCCCCCTCTCACCACCAAAACACCCAACATCCCCCTTTCAACAACACACCAACCAGCACCCTCCTCTCAACACCACACCCCCCAACACCTTCTCTCAACACCACACCACAAAACAATTCCATCTCAACACCACACCACCCAACACATCCCTCTCACCACCACATCACCCAACACTCCCTCTCAACACCACATCATCCAACACCCCCCCTATCAACACCACACCAACCAACACCCCAGTCTAAACAACACACCCACCCAACACCCCTACTCAACACCACACCACCCAACACCTCCCTCTCAACACCACACCACAAACATTGCCTCTCAACAGCACACCACCCAACACCTCCCTCTTAACACCACACCACAAACAACCCCACTCAATACCACACCATCCAGCATCTCCTCTCAACACCACACCACCCAACACCACACCACCCCACACGCTCGTCTCAACACCACACCACGCAACACCCCCACTCACCATCACACCTCACAACACCTCCATCTCAACACCACACCACGCAACACCCCCACTCACCATCACACCTCACAACACCTCCATCTCAACACCACACCACCCAACACCTCCCCCCAAAACACCACACCACCCAACACCCTCCTCTCAACACCACACCACGCAACACCCCCACTCACCACCACACCACCCAACACCCCCTCTCACCACAACACCACCGAACACCTCCCTCTCAACATCACACCATCCAACACCCCCTCTCAACACCTCACCACCTAACACTCTCTCATCACCATTCCAACGAACACTCTCTCTCAACACCACACCACCCAACACCCCCTATCAACATCACACCACAAACACCTCCTCTCAACACCACACCACAAAGACCCCCTCAACAACACACCACCCAACACTCCCTTATCAACACAACACCACCCAGCACCTCCTCTCAACACCACACTACCCAACACCCCCACTCACCACCACACCACTCAACCCATCCCTCTCAACACCACACCACAAACACCCCCTCAACACCACACCATCCAACACTCCCTTCTCAACACACCACCACCCCACACCTCCCTTCCAAACACCACACCACCCAACACCTCCCTTTCAACACCACACCACCCAACACCCCCCTCAAAACCACACCAACCAACACCCATTCTCAAAAGCAACACCACTCAACACCCCCCTGTCAACACCACGCCACTCAACACTCTCAACACCACACCACCCAACACCCCCCTCTCAACACCACACCATTCAAAACCCCCCTCTCAACACCACACCACCCAACACCCCCCTCTCAACACCACACAATTCAACACCTCCCTCTCAACACCACACCTCCCAACACCTTCTCTCAACACCACACCACCTAACACCCCTTCTCAACACTACACCACCCAATACCCCCTCTCAAATCCACGCCACCCAACAACCCTTTTCAACACAACAACACCCAACACCTCCCTCTAACCACCACACCACCCAGCACCCCCCTATCAACACCACACCACCCTACATTCCCTCTCAACACCACACCACCATTCACCTCCCTCTCAACACCTCATCACCCAACACTCACCCCTCTCTCACCATTACACAACCCAACACACCCCTCTCTCCACCACAACACCCAACACCTCTCTCACCGCCACACCACCCAACGCTCCCCTCTCAACACCACACCATCAAACACCTCCCTCTAAACACCACACCACCCAACACCTCCCTCTCAACACCACACCACCCAACACCTCCCTCCTAACACCACACCGACCAACATCTCCCTCCCAACACCACACCCCCCAACACCTCCCTCCCAACACATAACCACCCAACACCCCCTCTCACAACCACACCACTCGACACTCCTTCTCAAAACCACACACCCCGCCCTCTAAAGACCACACCACCCAACACCCTCTCTCAACACCACACCACCCAACACCCCCCCTCTCAGTACCACACCACCCAACACCCTCTCTCAACACCACACCACCCAACACCCCCCTCTCAACACCACACCACGCAACACCCTCACTCACCACCACACCTCACAACACCTCACTCTCAACACCACACTACCCTACACCTCCCTCCAAAACACCACACCACCCAACACCCCCCTTCTCACCACCACACAACCCAACATCCTCCCTGTCAACACCACTCCACCCAACACCCCTCTCTCAACACCGCACCACCGAACACCTTCTCACCGCCACACCACCCAACACCCCCTCCCCTCTCATCATCACAACACACAACACCCCCATTTCAACAACACACCAACAAACACCCTCCTCTCAACACCACACCACAAACACCCCCTTTCAATACCATACCATTCAACACCCCCGACTCAACACCACACCACCCGATAAATTCCTCTCAACAACACCCCACCCAACACCCCCCTCTCACCACCACACCACCCAACACTTTCCACTCAACAACACACCACCAAACAACCCCCCCCTCTCACCCTCTCACCACCACACCACCCAACACCCCCTCTCACCATCACACCACCCAACACCCCCCCCTTTCACCACCACAACACCCAACACCTTCCTCTCACCACCACACCACCCAACACCTCCCTCTTTACACCACATCACCCAACACCTCCCTCACAACACCACACCACCCAACACCCCCTCTCAACACCACACCACCTAACACTCTCTCTCAACACAACACCACCCAGAACCCCCTCTCAACACCACACCACAAACACCCCCTCTCAACACCACACCACAAACACCCCTCTGAGCACTACACCACCCAACACCCCCCTCTCAACACCACGCCACCTAACATCCCCTTCTCAACACATCACCATCCAACACCTCCGTCTCTACACAACACCACCCCACACCTCCCTCACAACACCACACCACAAACACCCCCTCTCAACACCACACCACCCAACACTCCCTCTCAACACCAAACCACCCAGCACCTCCTCTCAACACCACACTACCCAACACCCCCACTCACCACCACACCACCCAACCCATCCCTCTCAACACTACACCACCCAACACCTCCATCTCAACACCACACCACCCAACACCTCACTATCAACATCACACCACCCATCACCCCCTCTCAACATCACACCACCTAACACTCCCTCTCAACACCATTCCATCCAACACCCCCTCTCAACACCACACCACCCAACACCCCTCTCAACACCACCCCACAAACACCCCCTCTCAACACCACACCACAAACACCCCCTTTCAACACCACACCACCTAACATCCCCTACTCAATACAACACCACCCAACACCTCCCACTCAACACCACACCACCCAACACCTCCCTCTCAACACTACACCACCCAACACCCCCTCTCAGCACCAAACCACCCAACACCCCCTCTCAACACCACACCACAAACACCCCTTTGAACACTACACCACCCAACACCCCCTTTTCAACACAACACCACCCAACACCACCCAACACCTCCCTCTCAACACCACACCACAAACACCCCTTCTCAACACTACACCACCCAATACCCCCTCTCAACACCACACCACCCAGCCCCCCCCCCTCAACACCATACCACCCAGCCCCCCCCCTCAACACCACACCACCCAAAACCTCCCCCCCCTCCCCACCACACCACCCAACACACCCTCACAACACAACGCCACCCAACACCCCCTCTCAACACCACACCACCCAGCACCCCCTCTCAACACCCACACCACCCAACTCCTTCCTCCAAACACCACACCACCCAACACCTCCCTCTCAACACCACACCACAAACACCCCTTATCAACACTACACCACCCAATAACCCCTCTCAACACCACACCACCCAGCCCCCTCCCCCTCAACACCACACCACCCAAAAACTCCCCCCCCCCTCCCCACGACACCACCCAACACCCCCTCTCTAAACCACAGCACCCAACACCCCACCCTCAACACCACACCACAAACACCTACCTCAACCCCACACCACCCAACACCCCCTCTCAACACCACACCACCCAACACTCCTCCCTCTCAACACCACACCACACAACACCCCCTCTCACCTCCTCACCACCCAACACCCCCCCCCCTCTTACCATCACAACAATCAACACGCCCCTTTCAACAACACTCCAATCAACACCTTCCTCTCAACACCACACCACAAATACACCCCTCTCAACACCACGCCACCTAACATCCCCTTCTCAACACAACACCACCCAACACCTCCCACTCAACACCACACCAACCAACACGTCCCTCTCTACACCACACCACCCAACACCTACCTCTCAAGACCACACCACCCAACACCCCCTCTCAACACCACACCACCTAACACTCCCTTTGAACACCATTCCAACCAACACCCCCTCTCAACACCACACCAGCCAAATCCTCCCTCCAAAACACCAAACCACGAACACCCCCCTTCTCACCACCACACAACCCAACACCCCCCTCTCAACACCACACCACCTAACACCCCCTCTCAACACCACATCACCCAACACCTCCCCCTCAACACCAAACCCCCAACACCTCCCCCTCAACACCAAACCCCCAACACCTCCCTCTCACCTTCTCACCACCCAACACCTCCCCCCTCTTACCATCACAACAACCAACACCCCCCTTTCAACAACACTCCAATCAACACTTTCCTCTCAACACCCCACCACAAATACCCCCCTCTCAACACCACGCCACCTAACATCCCCTTCTCAACACAACACCACCCAACACCTCCCTCTCTACACCACACCACCCAACACCCCCTCTCAACACCACACCACCTAACACTCCCTTTCAACACCATTCCAACCAACACCCCCTCGCAACACCACACCACCCAACACCCCCTCTCAACACCACACACCACAAACACCCCCTCCCAACACCACACCACGCAACACCTCCCTCTCAACACCAAACTCCCAACATCTCGCTGTCACCAACACACTACCAATAACCCCCCTCTCACCACCACAACACCCAACATCCCCCTTTCAACAACACACCAACCAGCACCCTCCTCTCAACACCACACCCCCCAACACCTTCTCTCAACACCACACCACAAAACAATTCCATCTCAACACCACACCACCCAACACATCCCTCTCACCACCACATCACCCAACACTCCCTCTCAACACCACATCATCCAACACCCCCCCTATCAACACCACACCAACCAACACCCCAGTCTAAACAACACACCCACCCAACACCCCTACTCAACACCACACCACCCAACACCTCCCTCTCAACACCACACCACAAACATTGCCTCTCAACAGCACACCACCCAACACCTCCCTCTTAACACCACACCACAAACAACCCCACTCAATACCACACCATCCAGCATCTCCTCTCAACACCACACCACCCAACACCACACCACCCCACACCCTCGTCTCAACACCACACCACGCAACACCCCCACTCACCATCACACCTCACAACACCTCCATCTCAACACCACACCACGCAACACCCCCACTCACCATCACACCTCACAACACCTCCATCTCAACACCACACCACCCAACACCTCCCCCCAAAACACCACACCACCCAACACCCTCCTCTCAACACCACACCACGCAACACCCCCACTCACCACCACACCACCCAACACCCCCTCTCACCACAACACCACCGAACACCTCCCTCTCAACATCACACCATCCAACACCCCCTCTCAACACCTCACCACCTAACACTCTCTCTCATCACCATTCCAACGAACACTCTCTCTCAACACCACACCACCCAACACCCCCTATCAACATCACACCACAAACACCTCCTCTCAACTCCACACCACAAACACCCCCTCAACAACACACCACCCAACACTCCCTTATCAACACAACACCACCCAGCACCTCCTCTCAACACCACACTACCCAACACCCCCACTCACCACCACACCACTCAACCCATCCCTCTCAACACCACACCACAAACACCCCCTCAACACCACACCATCCAACACTCCCTTCTCAACACAACACCACCCCATACCTCCCTTCCAAACACCACACCACCCAACACCTCCCTTTCAACACCACACCACCCAACACCCCCCTCAAAACCACACCAACCAACACCCATTCTCAAAAGCAACACCACTCAACACCCCCCTGTCAACACCACGCCACTCAACACTCTCAACACCACACCACCCAACACCCCCCTCTCAACACCACACCATTCAAAACCCCCCTCTCAACACCACACCACCCAACACCCCCCTCTCAACACCACACAATTCAACACCTCCCTCTCAACACCACACCTCCCAACACCTTCTCTCAACACCACACCACCTAACACCCCTTTCTCAACACTACACCACCCAATACCCCCTCTCAAATCCACACCACCCAACAACCCTTTTCAACACAACAACACCCAACACCTCCCTCTAACCACCACACCACCCAGCACCCCCCTGTCAACACCACACCACCCTACATTCCCTCTCAACACCACACCACCATTCACCTCCCTCTCAACACCTCATCACCCAACACTCACCCCTCTCTCACCATTACACAACCCAACACACCCCTCTCTCCACCACAACACCCAACACCTCTCTCACCGCCACACCACCCAACGCCCCCCTCTCAACACCACACCATCAAACACCTCCCTCTAAACACCACACCACCCAACACCTCCCTCTCAACACCACACCACCCAACACCTCCCTCCTAACACCACACCGACCAACATCTCCCTCCCAACACCACACCCCCCAACACCTCCCTCCCAACACATCACCACCCAACACCCCCTCTCACAACCACACCACTCGACACTCCTTCTCAAAACCACACACCCCGCCCTCTAAAGACCACACCACCCAACACCCTCTCTCAACACCACACCACCCAACACCCCCCCTCTCAGTACCACACCACCCAACACCCTCTCTCAACACCACACCACCCAACACCCCCCTCTCAACACCACACCACGGAACACCCCCACTCACCACCACACCTCACAACACCTCACTCTCAACACCACACTACCCAACACCTCCCTCCAAAACACCACACCACCCAACACCCCCCTTCTCACCACCACACAACCCAACACCCTCCCTGTCAACACCACTCCACCCAACACCCCCCTCTCAACACCGCACCACCGAACACCTGCTTCTCACCGCCACACCACCCAACACCCCCTCCCCTCTCACCATCACAACACACAACACCCCCATTTCAACAACACACCAACAAACACCCTCCTCTCAACACCACACCACAAACACCCCCTTTCAATACCATACCATTCAACACCCCCGACTCAACACCACACCACCCGACACTGTCCTCTCAACAACACTCCACCCAACACCCCCCTCTCACCACCACACCACCCAACACTTTCCACTCAACAACACACCACCAAACAACCCCACCCTCTCACCCTCTCACCACCACACCACCCAACACCCCCTCTCACCATCACACCACCCAACACCTCCCCTTTCACCACCACAACACCCAACACCTCCCTCTCACCACCACACCACCCAACACCCCCCTCTTTACACCACATCACCCAACACCTCCCTCACAACACCACACCACCCAACACCCCCTCTCAACACCACACCACCTAACACTCTCTCTCAACACAACACCACCCAGAACCCCCTCTCAACACCACACCACAAACACCCCCTCTCAACACCACACCACAAACACCCCTCTGAGCACTACACCACCCAACACCCCCTCTCAACACCACACCACCCAACAGCTCTCTCTCAACACCACATCACAAACACCCCTTCTCAACACTACACCACCCAATACCCCCTCTAAATACCACACCACCCAGCCCCCCCCCCTCAAAACCACAGAACCCAACACCCCCTCACAACACAACGCCACCCAACACCCCCTCTCAACACCACACAACCCAGCACCCCTTCTCAACACCCACACCACCCAACTCCTTCCTCCAAACACCACACCACCCAACACCTCCCTCTTAACATCAAACCCCCAACACCTCCCTCTCACCTCCTCACTACCCAACACCCCCCCCCCTCCTCTTACCATCACAACAACCAACACCCCCCTTTCAACAACACTCCAATCAACACCTTCCTCTCAACACCACACCACAAATACCCCCTCTCAACACCACGCCACCTAACATCCCCTTCTCAACACAACACCACCTAACACCTCCCACTCAACACAACACCACCCAACACCTCCCTCTCTACACCACACCACCCAACACCCCCTCTCAACACCACAGCACCTAACACTCCCATTCAACACCATTCCAACCAACACCCCCTCGCAACACCACACCACCCAACACCTCCTCTCAACACCACACACCACAAACACCCCCTCCCTACACCACACAACTAACCACCCCCCTCAAAACACCACACCACCCAATACCTTCCTCAAAACACCACACCACCCAATACCTTCCTCTCAACACCAAACTCCCAACATCTCTCTGTCACCAACACACTACCCATAACCCCCCTCTCACCACCACAACACCCAACATCCCCCTTTCAACAACACACCAACCAGCACCCTCCTCTCAACACCACACCCCCCAACACCTTCTCTCAACACCACACCACCCAACAATTCCATCTCAACACCACACCACCCAACACATCCCTCTCACCACCACATCACCCAACACTCCCTCTCAACACCACATCATCCAACACCCCCCCTATCAACACCACACCAACCAACACCCCAGTCTAAACAACACACCCACCCAACACCCCTACTCAACACCACACCACCCAACACCTCCCTCTCAACACCACACCACAAACATTGCCTCTCAACAGCACACCACCCAACACCCCGCTCTCAACACCACACCACAAACACCCCTCTCAACCCCTCACCACCCACCACCCCTTTTTTCACGTAACACCACCCAACACCTCCCTCTTAACACCACACCACAAACAACCCCACTCAATACCACACCATCCAGCATCTCCTCTCAACACCACACCACCCAACACCACACCACCCCACACGCTCGTCTCAACACCACACCACGCAACACCCCCACTCACCATCACACCTCACAACACCTCCATCTCAACACCACACCACGCAACACCCCCACTCACCATCACACCTCACAACACCTCCATCTCAACACCACACCACCCAACACCTCCCCCCAAAACACCACACCACCCAACACCCTCCTCTCAACACCACACCACGCAACACCCCCACTCACCACCACACCACCCAACACCCCCTCTCACCACAACACCACCGAACACCTCCCTCTCAACATCACACCATCCAACACCCCCTCTCAACACCTCACCACCTAACACTCTCTCATCACCATTCCAACGAACACTCTCTCTCAACACCACACCACCCAACACCCCCTATCAACATCACACCACAAACACCTCCTCTCAACACCACACCACAAAGACCCCCTCAACAACACACCACCCAACACTCCCTTATCAACACAACACCACCCAGCACCTCCTCTCAACACCACACTACCCAACACCCCCACTCACCACCACACCACTCAACCCATCCCTCTCAACACCACACCACAAACACCCCCTCAACACCACACCATCCAACACTCCCTTCTCAACACACCACCACCCCACACCTCCCTTCCAAACACCACACCACCCAACACCTCCCTTTCAACACCACACCACCCAACACCCCCCTCAAAACCACACCAACCAACACCCATTCTCAAAAGCAACACCACTCAACACCCCCCTGTCAACACCACGCCACTCAACACTCTCAACACCACACCACCCAACACCCCCCTCTCAACACCACACCATTCAAAACCCCCCTCTCAACACCACACCACCCAACACCCCCCTCTCAACACCACACAATTCAACACCTCCCTCTCAACACCACACCTCCCAACACCTTCTCTCAACACCACACCACCTAACACCCCTTCTCAACACTACACCACCCAATACCCCCTCTCAAATCCACGCCACCCAACAACCCTTTTCAACACAACAACACCCAACACCTCCCTCTAACCACCACACCACCCAGCACCCCCCTATCAACACCACACCACCCTACATTCCCTCTCAACACCACACCACCATTCACCTCCCTCTCAACACCTCATCACCCAACACTCACCCCTCTCTCACCATTACACAACCCAACACACCCCTCTCTCCACCACAACACCCAACACCTCTCTCACCGCCACACCACCCAACGCTCCCCTCTCAACACCACACCATCAAACACCTCCCTCTAAACACCACACCACCCAACACCTCCCTCTCAACACCACACCACCCAACACCTCCCTCCTAACACCACACCGACCAACATCTCCCTCCCAACACCACACCCCCCAACACCTCCCTCCCAACACATAACCACCCAACACCCCCTCTCACAACCACACCACTCGACACTCCTTCTCAAAACCACACACCCCGCCCTCTAAAGACCACACCACCCAACACCCTCTCTCAACACCACACCACCCAACACCCCCCCTCTCAGTACCACACCACCCAACACCCTCTCTCAACACCACACCACCCAACACCCCCCTCTCAACACCACACCACGCAACACCCTCACTCACCACCACACCTCACAACACCTCACTCTCAACACCACACTACCCTACACCTCCCTCCAAAACACCACACCACCCAACACCCCCCTTCTCACCACCACACAACCCAACACCCTCCCTGTCAACACCACTCCACCCAACACCCCTCTCTCAACACCGCACCACCGAACACCTTCTCACCGCCACACCACCCAACACCCCCTCCCCTCTCACCATCACAACACACAACACCCCCATTTCAACAACACACCAACAAACACCCTCCTCTCAACACCACACCACAAACACCCCCTTTCAATACCATACCATTCAACACCCCCGACTCAACACCACACCACCCGATAAATTCCTCTCAACAACACCCCACCCAACACCCCCCTCTCACCACCACACCACCCAACACTTTCCACTCAACAACACACCACCAAACAACCCCCCCCTCTCACCCTCTCACCACCACACCACCCAACACCCCCTCTCACCATCACACCACCCAACACCCCCCCCCTTTCACCACCACAACACCCAACACCTTCCTCTCACCACCACACCACCCAACACCTCCCTCTTTACACCACATCACCCAACACCTCCCTCACAACACCACACCACCCAACACCCCCTCTCAACACCACACCACCTAACACTCTCTCTCAACACAACACCACCCAGAACCCCCTCTCAACACCACACCACAAACACCCCCTCTCAACACCACACCACAAACACCCCTCTGAGCACTACACCACCCAACACCCCCCTCTCAACACCACGCCACCTAACATCCCCTTCTCAACACATCACCACCCAACACCTCCGTCTCTACACAACACCACCCCACACCTCCCTCACAACACCACACCACAAACACCCCCTCTCAACACCACACCACCCAACACTCCCTCTCAACACCAAACCACCCAGCACCTCCTCTCAACACCACACTACCCAACACCCCCACTCACCACCACACCACCCAACCCATCCCTCTCAACACTACACCACCCAACACCTCCATCTCAACACCACACCACCCAACACCTCACTATCAACATCACACCACCCATCACCCCCTCTCAACATCACACCACCTAACACTCCCTCTCAACACCATTCCATCCAACACCCCCTCTCAACACCACACCACCCAACACCCCTCTCAACACCACCCCACAAACACCCCCTCTCAACACCACACCACAAACACCCCCTTTCAACACCACACCACCTAACATCCCCTACTCAATACAACACCACCCAACACCTCCCACTCAACACCACACCACCCAACACCTCCCTCTCAACACTACACCACCCAACACCCCCTCTCAGCACCAAACCACCCAACACCCCCTCTCAACACCACACCACAAACACCCCTTTGAACACTACACCACCCAACACCCCCTTTTCAACACAACACCACCCAACACCACCCAACACCTCCCTCTCAACACCACACCACAAACACCCCTTCTCAACACTACACCACCCAATACCCCCTCTCAACACCACACCACCCAGCCCCCCCCCCTCAACACCATACCACCCAGCCCCCCCCCCCCTCAACACCACACCACCCAAAACCTCCCCCCCCTCCCCACCACACCACCCAACACACCCTCACAACACAACGCCACCCAACACCCCCTCTCAACACCACACCACCCAGCACCCCCTCTCAACACCCACACCACCCAACTCCTTCCTCCAAACACCACACCACCCAACACCTCCCTCTCAACACCACACCACCCAACTCCCCCTCTGAAAACAACACCAAAAATACCCCACCCTCAACACCACACCACAAACACCTATCTCAACCCCACACCGCCCAACACCCCCTCTCAACACAACACCACAAACACCCCCTCTCAACACCACACCACAAACACCCCCTCTTAACACCACACCATCCAGGACCCCCTCACAACACAACACCACCCAACACCACACCACCCAACACCCCTCCCTCTCAACACCACACCACACAACACCCCCACTCACAACCACACCACCCAACACCTCCCTCTCAATACCAAACCCCCAACACCTCCCTCTCACCTCCTCACCACCCAACACCTCCCCCCTCTTACCATCACAACAATCAACACCCCCCTTTCAACAACACTCCAATTAACACCTCCCTCTCAAGACCACACCACCCAACACCCCCTCTCAACACCACACCACCTAACACTCCCTTTCAAAACCATTCCAACCAACACCCCCTCGCAACACCACACCACCCAACACCCCCTCTCAACACCACACACCACAAACACCCCCTCTCAACACCACACCACGCAACACCTCCCTCTCAACACCAAACTCCCAACATCTCGCTGTCACCAACACACTACCCATAACCCCCCTCTCACCACCACAACACCCAACATCCCCCTTTCAACAACACACCAACCAGCACCCTCCTCTCAACACCACACCCCCCAACACCTTCTCTCAACACCACACCACCCAACAATTCCTTCTCAACACCACACCACCCAACACATCCCTCTCACCACCACATCACCCAACACTCCCTCTCAACACCACATCATCCAACACCCCCCCTATCAACACCACACCAACCAACACCCCAGTCTAAACAACACACCCACCCAACACTCCTACTCAACACCACACCACCCAACACCTCCCTCTCAACACAACACCACAAACATTGCCTCTCAACAGCACACCACCCAACACCCCGCTCTCAACACCACACCACAAACACCCCTCTCAACACCTCACCACCCACCACCCCTTTCTTCACGTAACACCACCCAACACCTCCCTCTTAACACCACACCACAAACAACCCCTCTCAATACCACACCATCCAGCATCTCCTCTCAACACCACACCACCCAACACCACACCACCCCACACCCTCGTCTCAACACCACACCACGCAACACCCCCACTCACCATCTAACCTCACAACACCTCCATCTCAACACCACACCACGCAACACCCCCACTCACCATCACACCTCACAACACCTCCATCTCAACAAAACACCACCCAACACCTCCCCCCAAAACACCACACCACCCAACACCCTCCTCTCAACACCACACCACGCAACACCCCCACTCACCACCACACCACCCAACACCTCCCTCTCAACATCACACCACAAACACCTCCTCTCAACACCACACCACAAACACCCCCTCAACAACACACCACCCAACACTCCCTTCTCAACACAACACCACCCAGCACCTCCTCTGAACACCACACTACCCAACACCCCCACTCACCACCACACCACTCAACCCATCCCTCTCAACACCACACCACAAACAGCCCCTCAACACCACACCACCCAACACTCCCTTCTCAACACAACACCACCCCACACCTCCCTTCCAAACACCACACCACCCAACACCTCCCTTTCAACACCACACCACCCAACACCCCCCTCAAAACCACACCAACCAACACCCATTCTCAAAAACAACACCACTCAACACCCCCCTGTCAACACCACGCCACTCAACACTCTCTCAACACCACACCACCCAACACCCCCCTCTCAACACCATACCACCCAAAACCCCCCTTTCAACACCACACCACCCAACACCCCCCTCTCAACACCACACCATTCAACACCTCCCTCTCAACACCACACCTCCCAACACCTTCTCTCAACACCACACCACCTAACACCCCTTTCTCAACACTACACCACCCAATGCCCTTTCTCAACACCACACCACCCAGCCCCCCTCTCAACACAACAACACCCAACACCTCCCTCTAACCACCACACGACCCAGTACCCCCTGTCAACACCACACCACCCTACATTCCCTCTCAATACCACACCACCATTCACCTCCCTCTCAACACCTCATCACCCAACACTCACCCCTCTCTCACCATTACACAACCCAACACACCCCTCTCTCCACCACACCACCACAACACCCAACACCTCTCTCACCGCCACACCACCCAACGCCCCCCTCTCAACACCACACCATCAAACACCTCCCTCTAAATACCACACCACCCAACACCTCCCTCTCAACTCCACACCACTCAACACCTCCCTCCTAACACCACACCGACCAACACCTCCCTCCCAACACATCACCACCCAACACCCCCTCTCACAACCACACCACTCGACACTCCTTCTCAAAACCACACACCCCGCCCTCTAAAGACCACACCACCCAACACCCTCTCTCAACACCGCACCACCGAACACCACCTTCTCACCGCCACACCACCCAACACCCCCTCCCCTCTCATTATCACAACACACAACACCCCCATTTCAACAACACACCAACAAACACCCTCCTCTCAACACCACACCACAAACACCCCCTCTCAATACCATACCATTCAACACCCCCGACTCAACACCACACCACCCGACACTTTCCTCTCAACAACACCCCACCAAACAACCCCCCCCCTCTCACCACCACACCACCCAACACTTTCCACTCAACAACACACCACCAAACAACCCCCCCCTCTCACCACCACACCACCCAACACCCCCTCTCACCACCACACCACCCAACACCCCCCCTTTCACCACCACAACACCCAACACCTCCCTCTCAAAACCACACCACCCAACACCCCCCCTCTTTACACCACATCACCCAACACCTCCCTCACAACACCACACCACCCAATACCCCCTCTCAACACCACACCACCTAACACTCTCTCTCAACACAACACCACCCAGAACCCCCTCTCAACACCACACCACAAACACCCCCTCTCAACACCACACCACAAACACCCCTCTGAGCACTACACCACCCAACACCCCCTCTCAACACCACACCACCCAACAGCTCCCTCTCAACACCACATCACAAACTCCCCTTCTCAACACTACACCACCCAATACCCCCTCTAAACACCACACCACCCAGCCCCCCCCCTCAACACCACAGAACCCAACACCCCCTCACAACACAACGCCACCCAACACCCCCTCTCAACACCACACAACCCAGCACCCCCTCTCAACACCCACACCACCTAACTCCTTCCTCCAAACACCACACCACCCAACACCTCCCTCTCAACATCAAACCCCCAACACCTCCCTCTCACCTCCTCACCACCCAACACCCCCCCCCCCCTCCTCTTACCATCACAACAACCAACACCCCCCTTTCAACAACACTCCAATCAACACTTTCCTCTCAACACCACACCACAAATACCCCCTCTCAACACCACGCCACCTAACATCCCCTTCTCAACACAACACCACCCAACACCTCCCACTCAACACAACACCACCCAACACCTCCCTCTCTACACCACACCACCCAACACCCCCTCTCAACACCACAGCACCTAACACTCCCATTCAACACCATTCCAACCAACACCCCCTCGCAACACCAGACCACCCAACACCCCCTCTCAACACCACACACCACAAACACCCCCTCCCTACACCACACAACTAACCACCCCCCTCAAAACACCACACCACCCAATAACTTCCTCAAAACACCACAGCACCCAATACCTTCCTCTCAACACCAAACTGCCAACATCTCTCTGTCACCAACACACTACCCATAACCCCCCTCTCACCACCACAACACCCAACATCCCCCTTTCAACAACACACCAACCAGCACCCTCCTTTCAACACCACACCCCCAACACCTTCTCTCAACACCACACACCCCCAACAATTTCCTCTCAACACCACACCACCCAACACATCCCTCTCACCACCACACCACCCAACACTCCCTCTCAACACCACATCATCCAACACCCCCCTTATCAACACCACACCAACCAACACCCCAGTCTAAACAACACACCCACCCAAAACTCCTACTCAACACCACACCACCCAACACTTCCCTCTCAACACCACACCACCCAACACTCCCTCTCAACACCACATCATCCAACACCCCCCTTATCAACACCACACCAACCAACACCCCAGTCTAAACAACACACCCACCCAAAACCCCTACTCAACACCACACCACCCAACACTTCCCTCTCAACACCACACCACAAACACTGCCTCTCAACACCACACTACAAACACCCCTCTCAAACCCTCACCACCCACCACCCCTTTCTTCACGTAACACCACCCAACACCTCCCTCTCAACACCACACCACACAACAACCCCACCACCCAACACCTCCATCTCAACACCACACCACCCAACACCTCCCTCCAAAACACCACACCACCCAACACCCTCCTCTCAACACCACACCACGCAACACCCCCACTCACCACCACACCACACAACACCCCCCTCTAAACACAACACCACCGAACACCTCCCTCTCACCGACACACCACCCAACACCCCACCTCTTTGCACCACATCACCCAACACCTCCCTCTCAACATCACACCACCCAACACCCCCTCTCATCACCATTCCAACGAACACTCTCTCTCAACACCACACCACCCAACACCCCCTCTCAACACCACACCACAAACACCTCCTCTCAACACCACACCACAAACACCCCCTCAACAACACACCACCCAACACTCCCTTCTCAACACAACACCACCCCACACCTCCCTCCCAAACACCACACTACCCAACACCTCCCTTTCAACACCACACCACCCAACACCCCCCTCAAAACCACACCAACCAACACCCATTCTTAAAAACAACACCACTCAACACCCCCCTGTCAACACCACACCACCCAAAACCCCCCTCTCAACACCACACCACCCATCACCCCCTTCTCAACACCACACCATTCAACACCTCCCTCTCAACACCACCCCTCGCAACACCTTCTCTCAACACCACACCACCTAACACCCCTTTCTCAACACTACACCACCCAATGCCCCCTCTCAACACCACACCACCCTACCCCCCCTCTCAACACCACACCACCCTACACCCCCCCTCCCCACCACTCACTCAACACCCCCACTCTACACCACAGCACCCAACACCCCCTCACAACACCACGCCACCCAACACCCCCTCTCAACACCACACCACCCAGCACCCCCTCTCAAGAACCACACCACCCAGCACCCCCCTCTCAACACCATACCACCCAAAACCCCCCACTCAACACCACACCACCCAACACCTCCCTATCAACACCACACCATTCGACACCTCCCTCTCAACACCACACCTCCCAACACCTTCTTTCAACACCACACCACCTAACACCCCTTTCTCCACACTACACCACCCAATACCCCCTCTCAACACCACACCACCCAGCCCCCCTCTCAACACCACACCACCCAACACCCCCCTCTCTACACCACAGCACCTAACACCCCCTCACAACACCACGCCACCCAACACCCCCTCTCAACACCACACCACCCAGCACCCCCTCTCAAGACCCACACCACCCAATACCCCCACTCACCACCACACCACCCAACATCCCCTATCAACATCACACCACCCATCACCCTCACTCACCCCCACACCACCCAACACCTCCCTCTCAACACCACACCACCCAACACCCCCTTTGAAAACCACACCACAAACGCCCCGCTCTCAACACCACACCACAAACACCTATCTAAACCCCACACCACCCAAAACCCCTTTCTTCACGCAACACCACCCAACACCTCCCTCTTAACACCACACCACAAACACCCCCTCTCAACACCACACCATCCAGGACCCCCTCTCAACACAACACCACCCAACACCACACCACCCAACACCCCTCCCTCTCAACACCACACCACACAACACCCCCACTCACCACCACACCACCCAACACCTCCCTCTCAACACCACACCACACAACACCCCCACTCACCACCACACCACCCAACCCCTCCCTCTCAACATCACACCACCCAACACCTCCCTCCAAAACACCAAACCACCCAACACCCCCTTCTCACCACCACACAACCCAACACCCCCCTCTCAACACCACGCCACCTAACATCCCCTTCTCAACACATCACCACCCAACACCTCCGTCTCTACACAACACCACCCCACACCTCCCTCACAACACCCATCACCCCCTCTCAACATCACACCACCTAACACTCCCTCTCAACACCATTCCATCCAACACCCCCTCTGAACACCACACCAGCCAACACTCCCTCTCAACACCAAACCACCCAGCACCTCCTCTCAACACCACACTACTTAACACCCCCACTCACCACCACACCACCCAACCCATCCCTCTCAACACTACACCACCCAACATCTCCCTCCCAAACACCACACCAACCAACACCTCCCCCTCAACACCACACTACCCAACACCCTCACTCACCACCACACCACCCAACCTATCCCTCTCAACACCACACCATCCAACACCTCCATCTCAATACCACACCACCCAACACCTCCCTATCAACATCACACCACCCATCACCCCCTCTCAACATCACACCACCTAACACTCCCTCTCAACACCATTCCATCCAACACCCCCTCTGAACACCACACCAGCCAACACCCCCTCTCAACACCACCCCACAAACAGCCCCTCTCAACACCACACCACAAACACCCCCTTTCAACACCACACCACCTAACATCCCCTACTCAATGCAACACCACCCAACACCTCCCACTCAACACCACACCACCCAACACCTCCCTCTCAACACTACACCACCCAACATCCCCCCTCAACACAACACCACCTAACACCCCCTCTCAACACCAAACCACCCAACACCCCCTCTCAACACCACACCACAAACACCCCTTTGAACACTACACCACCCAACACCCCCTTTTCAACACAACACCGCCCAACACCACCCTCTTAACACCACACCACAAACACCCCTTCTCAACACTACACCACCCAATACCCCGTCTCAACACCACACCACCCAGACCCCCCCCCTCAACACCACACCACCCGAAACCTCCCCCCCCCTCCCCACCACACCACCCAACACCCCCTCTCTACACCACAGCACCCAACACCCCCTCACAACACAACGCCACCCAACACCCCCTCTCAACACCACACCACCCAGCACCCCCCCTCAACACCCAACTCCTTCCTCCAAACACCACACCACCCAACACCTCCCTCTCAACACCACACCACCCAACACCCCCCCTCCTCTTACCATCACAACAATCAACACCCCCCTTTCAACAACACTCCAATCAACACCTTCCTCTCAACACCACATCACAAATACACCCCTCTCAACACCACGCCACCTAACATCCCCTTCTCAACACAACACCACCCAACACCTCCCACTCAACACCACACCAACCAACACGTCCCTCTCTACACCACACCATCCAACACCTCCCTCTCAAGACCACACCACCCAACACCTCCTCTCAACACCACACCACCTAACACTCCCTTTCAACACCATTCCAACGAACACCCCCTCGCAACACCACACCACCCACAACCCGTTCTCACACAAGACAGCACATATATGACTTAATGCTTAAAGTCAATATGTTGAATATGAATTAGTAAATATGTGATATATTCCCAGTTACTTTTCTTTCCAAGGCCCAAACTCTTCCTCACGTACCAATTTACGTCTCACAGTACCCGTCCGTCAACCTAGATAGCAGAATAGTCGTGATTGGTTCAATTATAAGGAAAATTGTACTTTTCAGGTCCCACATGGGTTGTGAAATTTACCTACTATTGTCCATGCTCTTAGAATATTATAGATCAGCTACTTCCTATTGAAGGCTCGTAGTTTTGTTTTGAGAAATATTAGTTGTTCTCAGTAAATTATAATAAGCACTAAAAATGATTACATAGAATAACAGTCCTTCAGCAATCAATATTATATACCATAGTTTGTGCTTTACAAATCATTAAAGGATGTTTTGTAGGAACGCTAACATTAAACGATGGTACATTGGAATGTCTATGGGGTAAACTACTGTAAACAGGATGGTATTGTGTCTACTATACCAACTATAGGATCGGTTTATTGTCCACTACCACCTGTTAGGTGAGTAAGGGGTGCAATACCACCCACAGGATGGGTATGAGGGTCACATCCACCCAGAGGATGAGTATGGGGATCACATCCACCCACAGGAAGGGTATGGGGTCCACTACAACCCATAAGATGGGTATGGGGCTCCAACCACCCATAGAATGGGTATGGGGCTCCAACCACCCATAGAATGGGTATGGGGCTCCAACCACCCATAGAATGGGTATGGGATCCAATAACACCCACTGGATGTGTATGGCGTCCATTGCCGCACGTCGAGCTCGAAAACCGCAGCATTCATCTCAGAACCATGCCTATTTCACGCAGATCGCTTAATAAACGTAAGAGTTTTATATGTCACAAGAAAGATAGAAATATAAGCTTTATTCTAAATACCTTACCATGGGCATGTTTAAATTTAAAGCGAAGATACGTGTACTTTTATAATAGCCGAGCTCCGACCCCGGACAGATCGATCGACCGAGCAACTCTCTCTCAGAACAATGTTTATTTCACGTGAATTCGTTAATAAACATATATGTTTTATATGTCTCAAGAAAGACAGACATATAAGCTTCACTTTAAACACTTTACAACAGACATATTTAAAGTTCTAATGAAGATTCATGTATTTTAAAAATTACGGAGCTCCCACCCCGTACAGACTGAACGATAGAGCAACTCTCTCTCAGATCAATGTTTATTTCACGTAAATTCGTTAATAAACACAAATGTTTTATATGTCTTAAGCAAGATAGAAATAAGAGCTTCATTTTAAATACATTACAATATACATATTTATAGCTCAGGTAAAGATACATATGTTTTTATAGTAGCGCTCAGTAGCTTGTCGGGCATGGAGTGCAGACGCCTACGCACTTGCCGATATATTGTATAATTAACAAAGATTCGCTAATAAAGCCTAAAATCTTATATGCCTCCAGAAAGACCGAGATATGAACATTATTATGATTGCACCAAATGAAATATATCATGTTCGAGAACAGAGATATATCAATTTTAAATTAAGTTTCGACTCTTGCTCGGGCGAGAGAGATGGGGCGACTCTCGCCCCATCTATTGGAGATTCTGTGCACTAAAGACCCAAAGCTACTCAACCCCTCTTAGCATTATTTAAGTAATGAAGTAATATGGTATATTTACTCACTATAATGTGGGTGCTGAATGCAGATCATGAGAAAAAATATATTTACTCCAAACTAATGTAATTTCATTATGAAATAAGTAGCATCAAAGGAAGTCGATGGTCCAAGCGGCAGTGTTGTGGAGCGACTTATCCAAGATATATCGTTGTTTGGTAAGTGTTTGTTGGCATATCCAGTTGTCGCACTTCTCTGCACAAATTATCACAAATTTAAATTATAATGTTAACAAGTAGAATACGTATTTTTAATAAAATCTAACATAACTAGCCAGAAAACATTTAACATTTAATAAAAAATATATGTTTGGAAGTTAAATCGACTTCATATTCAATTTCTTTCTTTATTATGCACCCCATACCCATCCCGTGGGCGGTGGTGTACAGGATTACAGAGGCACATAATCGGTTCAGGAGCTGAACCCTCTAGTTCGTTTAGCTAAGCAAATAACAATGTATGACGCTAGTTAAAAAATTATCAATGTTGTATACACATGTACACACCCTCATACATACATGTATATATATATATATATATATATATATATATATATATATATATATATATATATATATATATATATATATGTCGTACCTAGTAGCCAGAACTCACTTTTTGGCCTACTATTCAAGGCCCGATTTGCCTAATAAGCCAAGTTTTCCTGAATTATTATATTTTTTCTAATTTTTTTCTTATGAAATGTTAAAGCTACCCATTTCATTATGTATGAGGTGAATTTTTTTTATTGGAGTTAAAATTAACGTAGATATATGACCGAACCTAACCAACCCTACCTAACCTAACCTAACCTATCTTTATAGGTTAGGTTCGGTTAGGTGGCCGAAAAAGTTAGGTTAGGTTAGGTTAGGTAGGTTAGGTAGTCGAAAAACAAATAATTCATGAAAACTTGGCTTATTAGGCAAATTGGGCCTTGCATAGTAAGCTGAGAAGTGCGTTCTGGCTACTAGGTACGACATATATATATATATATATATATATATATATATATATACGTATACACATATACATACATATCTAATCACCCACATAATTACACACATCAATAATCTTTGTGTCACAAGTGACATTACAAGAGGCTAACAACAGTCACTATACGATGCACTTTACATCTATAGTGAGTCACACAGTTACTAGTCTTGCTGCACACCCACCCAACTGGGCGGCAGCTTTACAGTCATGTGCATGCATTACCTACAGTTAGCAAATTTTGGATACTTCACTAAGATTTCGGGCAGCATATCATTATGAATGAAGTACTTATACACATTTCATGGACACTATTGATGTTGTTATCTTTAAATTCCGCGATTTTTTCACATTCCATTATATAATGACGCAAAGTATGCAAATAGTTCTGCTGACAGAGTTTACATTTAGTCAAATCTACATCATCAGATGTTACAAATTCCCAGAGGTACTTGTAGCTGAGCCTAAGCCTAGCAGTGGTAACATCTAGAAGTCTGCTAACATTATTGGATGACCCATAGACGTGCGATTCATCAAAGTTTACACAATATTGTGAAATTGAGTGTCAGTGTAGTAACACAAATTGGTAAATCATAAATATTGTAAGTTAAGAATCTGATGCATGTGTGTGTGTTTTGGTTATACCCTTGGTAAGCGAGAGTGGTAGGTAACCTATGACGCTCTGCGGTCAACATGGGGGGGCGAGGGAGGGTGGGAGAGTCAAATCCACCCTCCAACATCTGGACATAGTACCAGCAGCCTCCACAACACTCCATCAGCCTCCAGCTGATGCTTGTAGATGCCTCATCTAACCTCACCTATGTCACACATTAACCTACAGTTCCTGTGATATTTAAAACTGCTCATCAGAGTGGCGTCTCACCAATATAAACTGTATTGGATTTTGTCCCGAAATAGCTATATGCTGACTGGACGTGTATGTATGTATGTATGTATGTATGTATGTATGTATGTACGTATGCATGTATGTATGTATGTATGTATGTATGTATGTATGTATGTATGTATGTATGTATGTATGTATGTATGTATGTATGTATGTGTGTATGTATGTAGTCCCAATCACGTTAAAGACTCCTCTCTATCATCCAATTAAAGAGTTAGTTTAGTTCATTTATTATGCACCCCATACCCATCTTGTGGGCGGTAGTGGAAAGGGTTACAGAGACACATAATGGGCTCAGGGACTGAACCCCACAATTCATTTAGCTAAGCAAGTTACAATCTTGATGAGCTAGTTACAAAATTCAATATAAGTCGTCACATTAACAATGGGTTCGAGATCGACCTTAAGTACAGGTTCTAAATTAAGCAACTGACATATGTGGAGAGCTAGTATCAAAATTTATTTGTTTGTCCTGCACACCGCCCCCCATCCAGTGGGCAGCGGTGGATATGTTACAATCACTTAGTTACTACCTACAGTTAGGAAACTGGGGATATTTGGCTAAAATTTCTGGTAGCAGATCATTTTGAATGACATATTGACACATCGCTGGAACATTGGTTATAGAATTGTCTCTAAATTCACATATCTTTTCGCACTCCATCACATAGTGACGGAGGGTGTGTGAATAATTTTGTTGACACAGTTTACATTTGGTTAAGTCTACATCAGCAGATAATGAGAATTCCCAGAGATACTTGTAACCGAGTCTAAGCCGAGCAGTAGTAACATCTAGAAGTCTGCTGATTTTATTGGATGATCCATAGATGTGTGGCTCCTCTTGCATGATAGCATGATGATAGATGAAATTACTGGTGTAAGAGAAAAACAACTATGTACTAAATAATCAACTCTTGTAACTTTAATTATGCTGACCTTCCTATATGTATTCAGACTGTGCCTACCATCATTATAGGTGATTATAACGCTAGGCATAGGAATATTGGTAATTTGCAGTTCAGTAATCGTAACGGCAACCAACTGTTGTCACTATTAGGTAGTCACGATGATGCACAGATTGTGGGTGACCTTGAACCGACGAATATCTACTGGGGTATTCTTGATCTATGTCTCGGTTTCAACGTCGCCCACACCGTCTGTGCCTCTTCTATAGTGCCGGATATGGCGTCTGATCATCTGGCCATATTAGCCACTAAGTATTGGCAGCTCTATCCTCCCTGGCGAAATGTTCAAGCGGAAGAGGCTGGCTGTGCCCATCGATCAACGAGACAATCTTGTTGCTCATGTGTCAGATTGGTGCAGTTCATCTGAGCCGTCATCAGTTGAAGATTTTAACAATGAGCTCACAGATACTATCGAGCAGTTTATAGAATCACTTGATCCATCGTCCAGGCCACGTAACCCAAATTACACTGGTCATAGCACTTATGCTTATTATAATGATTCTAAATTGCATGCACTAAAACACACTGCCAGAATAATTGGACTAGCGTATAGAAGGACCCGCACTGCTGAAATGCGTCGGCTCTTTCAAGCGGCTCTGGCTAAGGCCAGGGAACGTATGGTGGAGCTGAGGCAGACAGACTGGGAAACTTTTGTCCGTGGTCTCAATTCTCACACGCCACTAAGTCGGGCATGGAAGGATATCAACAAGATCGAAGGGAAAATGCTGCAGAGATCTCGTACCCTAATCCTCTGCACAGAGCAAATGAGCTTGTTGATGCTTGGGCCACGACTTTCAGCTTTGACAGTCTTCCTCTACCCTTACAGAATGAATTAAATAATAGATATACTGATAGGGCAAGGCTCCTTGACTTCATGCGTCATCAAGAGGATGACTGTGACATGCTTTTTACTGAATATGAACAAGACTCTGCTCTACATAAAGGCAAAGCTACATCACCCGGGAAGGATGGAGTTACTTACGGCATACTGCGTATGCTTCTGCTAGTTCCAGGGAATCCCTTGCTTCAATTGTATAATATGAGCTATGTAACTGGGGAGCTTCCTAAGTCATGGACCAACAGTGTTATTATTCCCATTCCTAAACCTAACCAGCAGAGTGCTTTTCGCCCAATCTCCCTCACTAGTTGTCTCTATAAGTGTCTTGAGAGGATGGTTCTCAACCGTCTCCTTTACAAAATTAATAATATGTTGTCTCCCCAGATATATGGTTTTACGCATGGAAAGCGTGTACATTACTGTATTACCACATTCCTCACCCTGCATACTGATAGGTCATATACCACTTTCCTAGATCTTAAGTCAGCCTTTGACATTGCTAACCCACACGTCATTCTGAGAGAACTTGCTAAAATGAATGTTGGAGGATGGCTTCTACGGTGGATAAGAGGCTATCTATCCAACATGAAGTCATCTGTACTGTTCCATGGGCATAAGAGTGTAACGAGATTTTTTGAACTTGGCACTCCACAGGGAGGTGTCCTCAGTCCTACTCTGTTCAATGTGTTAATCAGTGCACTTTTAGTTTGGTCCACTAGGCTGTTGCTTGGAGCGGCCCGCAGGCCCACATACCCACCACAGCCCGGTTGGTCCGGCACTCCTTGGAGGAATAAACCTAGTTTCAACTTGAAAATGTCCACGGTTGTTCCGGCAATATTTCTTATGCTTGCTGGGAGGACGTTGAACAACCGCGGACCTCTGATGTTTATACAGTGTTCTCTGATTGTGCCTATGGCACCTCTGCTCTTCACTAGTTCTATTCTGCATTTTCTTCCATATCGTTCACTCCAGTACGTTGTTATTTTACTGTGTAGATTTGGTACTTGGCCCTCCAGTATCTTCCAGGTGTATATTATTTGATATCTCTCTCGTCTTCTTTCTAGTGAGTTCATTTGGAGTGCTTTGAGACGATCCCAATAATTTAGGTGCTTTATTGCGTCTATGCGTGCCGTATATGTTCTCTGTATTCCCTCTATTTCAGCAATCTCTCCTGCTCTGAAGGGGGAAGTGAGTACTGAGCAGTACTCAAGACGGGACAACACAAGTGACTTGAAGAGTACAACCAATGTGATGGGATCCCTGGATTTGAAAGTTCTCTTAATCCATCCTATCATTTTTCTGGCTGTCGCAATATTTGCTTGGTTATGCTCCTTAAACGTTAGGTCGTCAGACATTATTATTCCCAAATCCTTTACATGCTGTTTTCCTACTATGGGTACATTTGATTGTGTTTTGTACTCTGTATTATGTTTAAGGTCCTCATTTTTACCGTACCTGAGTACCTGGAATTTATCACTGTTAAACATCATATTATTTTCTGATGCCAAGTCGAAAACTTTATTTATATCAGATTGAAGTTTTTCAATGTCCTCAGCCGAGGTAATTTTCATACTGATTTTTGTGTCAAATCCTTTAATTAAATCCTTTAAAAAGGATAAATCCTTTAATTGGTTGAAATTGGTTTTAACATTCGAAATCTAATTTGTTGATGTTAAATAATATAATATGTTGATGTTGATAATATAAGGTTCAAATTTATTAAGATACATACTTTAAAAACTATTTCTATTTGATACCAACAGTATCACGTTAAGAGAAGCGTCTCGCCTTGCTAACCCAAGTATAAAATATATAAAGAAACGGTGCAACTGTACTGGTATCTGCAGTACAAATATATGTCCCTATTTAAAGAAAAAATAAACTGCACCAATCACTGCCACTCCTCACACCAATGCAACAATAAGGAGAGTGATAACAGTGCTTCACATTCGACAATGTTAAATTATTTAACAGATGACGAGATAATGAACATTGGAACAAATGTGCAGCTCTCTGACCTTCACATAAAATCTGCATGTGACCTCATCAAACAAACTGTGCCAAGCGTAGAAGGCCTTCATGACCCAGCGTTGTAGCAGGACCTCTCCTGGCCAGTTACAATTGGTGAATTTATTAAAATTATCCAAGTTGATGGTTGTCACTGGGTCACCGTTTCCAACATTGGAGTAACTGGACAAATTAACATATACGACACCAGGCATAAATTACCATCCAAATCTACTGAAGTTATCTTGTATGCTCTTGCTAATTGCCAGGATGATAAGCTGATATGCAATATAATGAATGTCAGCAGACATAGGGACTCAAGTATGAGTGGAGTATATGCTGTGGCGTTTGCTGCATCACTTGCAAGTGGTGTAGATCCGGTGAACCTCGTATGATATGCAGAATATAAGACAACATCTTCAAGAGAACTTTAAAGGAAAGTGTCTCATCTCATTCCCTGCAGCTCAGACACTGAGAAGAAAACGAATCATCCGGTCATGCTCGATGGAAGTGTACTGCATTTGCAGAAAGCTAAATGATTTGAAGCTGATGGTATGCTGTGACCGTTGCAATATTTGGCACCATGAATCAAGTGTAGGTGTTACAGAATGTAATGATAATACGTGGATTTGTTTCTTGTGCGGTAGCAAGTTGTGAATTATAATTTAAAATACTTAATTAATATATTATTATTATTATTATTATTATTATTATTATTATTATAACCTTACCAAATGCTTTGCTGAATCAAATAATGTTATTACTTTCAATGTGTTACAATAGCATAATTAAGTGCTGCAAGTGTCAGGTCTTTTATATAGTCGGTATTTGTTATATTCTGTACTCTTTTTATGTTATTTAAATTTCAAATAGAAATAGTTTTTAAAGTATGTATCTTAATAAATTTGAACCTTATATTATTTAACATCAACAAATTAGATTTCGAATGTTAAAACCAATTTCCACCAATTAAAGGATTTATCCTTTAATGTTAAAAATTGTTCAAACTGAAATAAATATATAACACTGTACGGTACAGTTGTGTTTAATTATGTTTTGCGATTCCTTTGGAAAAGGTATTTGTGCACCAAGTATTACTAGGTCATTATGAGATATGCTGAATGTTGTCAATATACCATCTGAATACGCCTCACTTTGCTTTAATCATTGGACGTCCTAATGATTAAGGTCCCCAAAAGGACTTAATCAGACCTCAGTGGATATTTTTACTCTCCCTCTCTCTCTCTCTCAGAGCATCCCTTTATGTGTTGTATGTGGGTGCTGAAGTTCAGTCTCTTGTCTATGTATAGGTGAAGGAACTTTCCATAATTGTTATTGCTAATGTTTACTTGTAATACTGGGTATACATCCGGTGTTCTTACCCTCGACGGCGGCGAGGGTAAGCCGCGGTCGTATGGTCTGAAACCCACAAATATTTACAAAGGGGGGGGGGGGGGGGATAAAATTTCCTCTTCAAGCACGCGCACACAAATGAACTATGTTACTGAACTGGAAGCACTCGTACAACATAATTTACACGATTTTTCAGGATTATTATACTTCTTACCAGTATATTTACAGTATAGTACCTAGGAGGTTCTCTTCAATGATATCTAAGATAATTAAAAGAACCCAAGCAAACTACTGTGGAAATGTGCAGGACAAACATATCAATTGTGACACTAGCTCTCCACATATGGCATTTCCTTAATTTAGAAACTGTACTTGTGGTCGATCTCGAACACATGTTGTTGCTGTGACGCTGTGTTATGAATTTTGTGCCTAGCTCCTCAAGATTGTAACTTGCTTAGATAAATAAATTGTGTGTTCAGTCCCTGAACCCATTATGTGATAAATTAACTAAACTAAAAACTATAGTATAGCGACAAAACCTGAACTGCATAATGTAAATAGGGATGAACCAGAAAAAGATAAAGGTGAAGAATAACACCAGGTAACTGTAAAGCTGCCGCCCAGCTGGGTGGGTGTGGAGCACATGACTGTAAAGCTGCCGCCCAGTTGGGTGGGTGTGGAGCAAGACTAGTAACTGTGCGACTCCTCATAGATGTAAAGTGCCTTGTATAGTGACTGTTGTGAGCCTCTTATTGAATCACTTGTGACACAAAAGATTACTGATGTGTGTATTTGTGTGGGTGATTAAATATGTATGTGTATTTATATATGTATACGTATGTATATGTACATGTATGCATAAGTATGTGTACATTAATAATTTTGTAACTAGCGTCAAAAGATTGTTATTTGCTTAGCTAAACGAACTAGAGGGTTCAGTTCCTGAACCGATTATGTGCCTCTGTAATCCTTTACACCACCGCCCACAGGATGGGTATTATGGGGTGCATAACAAAGAAAGAAAATGAATGGACCGAACCCCACAATTCATTTAGCTAAGCAAGATACAATCTTAATGAGCTAGTTACAAAATTCACTATAAGTCGTCACATCATAAATGGGTTCGAGATCGACCACAAGTAGTGCATTATATAATTTATCAGTATTGTGCAGCCTGTGATCCCCGCCTGGCTGGATACTGATACCTAGGTAGTTTTCATGTGTCCGGACACCGGCGATAAGGTGGTATTATTTATTTAACTTAAGAGATATATATTTTTAATTGTTGTCACATTAACGACATCTTCCTTTCTTCTGACATATAGATTTTTAAGATTAATTAAAATATATGGAAACTAATTATACAATTTATTGGCTGGTGTGCAGGGCTTCACACTCTCAGAGCTAGCCATCAAGTAACTATCAAAACGCATATATCTTCGTTTTCACTTCAGTTATATTTATGACAAAGGATTTTAAATGTAGCCTATATTTGTACCTTTCTGATGACATAAATACTTTCGTTAATTACAATATCTAGATCAAACTAACATTGATTTTCAAAAGGTTGTATATTTTCCATCAATGGAGAGAATCAGCCAAGAAGCCTTCTTTAAAATATGAATATCTTTCCTCACTCAATAAGATCTAATCTCTGAATAAAACGCAAAAAACGACTTGATTGTAACCTATCCACCCCTGCCCATTGGATGGGGGAGAGGGGGTTATGTGTAGGATAAACATATCAATTGTGACACTAGCCCTCCATATATGTCAGTTGCTTAAATTATAAACTGTACTTGTGGTCGGTCTCGAGCCCATTGTTGATGTGACAATGTGTATTGACTTTGTAACTAGCTTATCAAGATTATAACTTGCTTGGCTATATGAATTGTGGGGCTCAGTCCCTGAGCCCATTATGTGCCTCTGTAACACTCCACTATCGCCCATAGGATGGGTATGGGGTGCATAATAAATGAACTAAACTAAGCTCTGCCTTTTTGATAACATATACAATTATTAGCTTTATTTGTGAATCTCAATTAATTAAACAATATATCACAGAGCCTGTAGGGTTCGGTGAGATGGGCGAAGAGACATGGGAGATTTTACATAAGTACAGTACATGGTAGTTTAAGTAGCGAACGCATGTCAACGAATAACGAGTATATATAACAAAACCATTGTCCTATGAAGTCGATTTAACTTCCAAACATATATTTTTTAATAAATGTTAAATGTTTTCTGGCTAGTTATGTTAGATTTTATTAAAAATACGTATTCTACTCGTTAACATTATAATTTAAATTTGTGATAATTTGTGCAGAGAAGTGCGACAACTGGATATGCCAACACTTACCAAACAACGATATATCTTGGATAAGTCGCTCCACAACATTGCCGCTTGGACCATCGACTTCCTTTGATGCTACTTATTTCATAATGAAATTACATTAGTTTGGAGTAAATATATGTTTTCTCATGTTCTGCATTCAGCACCCACATTATAGTGAGTAAATATACCATATTACTTCATTACTTAAATAATGTTAGGAGGGTTTGAGTAGCTTTGGGTCTTTAGTGCACATAATCTCCAATAGATGGGGCGAGAGTCGCCCCATCTCCCTCTCCGGAGAGAGAGTCGAAACTTAAATTAAAATTGATATATCTTTGTTCTCGAACATGATATATTTCATTTGGTGCAATTATAATAATGTTCATATATCGGTCTTTCTGGAGGCATATAAGATTTTAAGCTTTATTAGCGAATCTTTGTTAATTATACAATATATCGGCAAGTGCGTAGGCGTCTGCACTCCATGCCCGACAAGCTACTGAGCGCTACTATAAAAACATATGTATCTTCAACTGAGCTATAAATATGTCTATTGTAATGTATTTAAAATGAAGCTCTTATTTCTATCTTGCTTAAGACATATAAAACATTTGTGTTTATTAATGAATTTACGTGAAATGAACATTGATCTGAGAGAGAGTTGCTCTGTCGTTCAGTGTGTACAGAGTGGGAGCTCCGTAATTTTTAAAATTCATGAATCTTCATTAGAACTTTAAATATGTCTATAGTAAAGTGTTTAAAGTGAAGCTTATATGTCTGCCTTTCTTGAGACATATAAAACATATATGTTTACTAACGAATTCACGTGAAATAAACATTGTTCTGAGAGAGAGTTGCTCGGTCGATCGATCTGTCCGGGGTCGGAGCTCGGCTATTATAAAAGTACACGTATCTTCGCTTTAAATTTAAATATGCCCATGGTAAGGTATTTAGAATGAAGCTTATATTTCTATCTTTCTTGTGACATATAAAACTCTTACGTTTATTAAGGAATCTGCGTGAAATAGGCATGGTTCTGAGATGAATGCTGCGGTTTTCGAGCTCGACGCGCGGCAATGGACGCCATACACATCCAGTGGGTGTTATTGGACCCCATACCCATTTTATGGGTGGTTGGAGCTCCATACCCATTCTATGGGTGGTTGGAGCCCCATACCCATCCTGTGGGTTGTAGTGGACGCCATACTCATCCTGTGGGTGGTATTGGACCCCATACCCTTCCTGTGGGTGGATGTGATCCCCATACCCTTCCTGTGGGTGGATGTGATCCCCATACTCATCCTCTGGGTGGATGTGACCCTCATACCCATCCTGTGGGTGGTATTGCACCCCTTACTCACCTAACAGGTGGTAGTGGACAATATACCGATCCTGTAGTTGGTATAGTAGACACAATACCATCCTGTTTACAGTAGTTTACCCCAAAGACATTCCAAAGTACCATCGTTTTCTGTTAGCATTCCTACAAAACATCCTTTAAAGATTTGTAAAGCACTAACTATGGTAAATAATATTGATTAGTGAAAGACTGTTATTCTATGTAATAATTTTTAGTGCTTATTATAATTTACTAAGAACAACTAATATTTCTCAAAACAAAACTACGAGCCTTCAATAGAAAGTAGCTGATCTATAATATTCTAAGAGCATGGACAATAGTAGGTAAATTTCACAACCCATGTGGGACCTGAAAACTACAATTTTCCTTATAATTGAACCAATCACGACTATTCTGCTATCTAGGTTGACGGACGGGTACTGTGAGACGTAAATTGGTACGTGAGGAAGAGTTTGGGCCTTGGAAAAAAAGTAACTGGGAATATATCACATATTTACTAATTCATATTCAACATATTGACTTTAAGCATTAAGTCATATATGTGCTGTCTTGTGTGAGAACGGGTTGCCACCCAACACCCCCTCTCAACACCACAAACACCCCCTCCCAACACCACACAACTCAACACCCCCCTCTCACCAACACACCACCCAACACCACCCTCTCAACACCACACCACCCAACTCCTCCCTCCAAAACACCAAACCACGAACACCCCCCTTCTCACCACCACACAACCCAAAACCCCCCTCTCAACACCACACCACCTAACACCCCCTCTCAACACCACATCACCCAACACCTCCCCCTCAACACCAAACCCCCAACACCTCCCCCTCAACACCAAACCCCCAACACCTCCCTCTCACCTTCTCACCACCCAACACCTCCCCCCTCTTACCATCACAACAACCAACACCCCCCTTTCAACAACACTCCAATCAACACTTTCCTCTCAACACGCCACCACAAATACCCCCCTCTCAACACCACGCCACCTAACATCCCCTTCTCAACACAACACCACCCTCTCTACACCACACCACCCAACACCTCCCTCTCAAGACCACACCATCCAACACCCCCTCTCAACACCACACCACCTAACACTCCCTTTCAACACCATTCCAACCAACACCCCCACGCAACACCACACCACCCAACACCCCTCCTCAACACCACACATCACAAACACCCCCTCTCAACACCACACCACGCAACACCTCCCTCTCAACACCAAACTCCCAACATTTCGCTGTCACCAACACACTACCCATAACCCCCCTCTCACCACCACAACACCCAACATCCCCCTTTCAACAACACACCAACCAGCACCCTCCTCTCAACACCACACCCCCCAACACCTTCTCTCAACACCACACCACCCAACAATTCCATCTCAACACCACACCACCCAACACATCCCTCTCACCACCACACCACCCAACACTCCCTCTCAACACCACATCATCCAACACCCCCCTATCAACACCACACCAACCAACACCCCAGTCTAAACAACACACCCACCCAACACCCCTACTCAACACCACACCACCCAACACCTCCCTCTCAACACCACACCACAAACATATCCTCTCAACAGCACACCACCCAACACCCCGCTCTCAACACCACACCACAAACACCCCTCTCAACCCCTCACCACCCACCACCCCTTTCTTCACGTAACACCAACCAACACCTCCCTCTTAACACCACACTACAAACACCCCCTCTCAATACCACACCATCCATCATCTCCTCTCAACACCACACCACCCAACACCCCCCTCTCAACACCACACCACGCAACACCCCCACTCACCACCACACCTCACAACACCTCCATCTCAACACCACACCACCCAACACCTCCCTCCAAAACACCACACCACCCAACACCCCCATTCTCACCACCACACAACCCAACAACCCCCTGTCAACAACACTCCACCCAACACTCCCCTCTCAACACCACACCACCGAACACCTCCCTCTCACCGCCACACCACCCAACACCCCCTCCCATGTCACCATCACAACACACAACACCCCCCTTTCAACAACACACCAACCAACACCCTCCTCTCAACACCACACCACAAACACCCCTCTCAATACCATACCATTCAACACCCCCCACTCAACACCACACCACCCAACACTTTCCTCTCAACAACATACCACCAAACAACCCCCCCCTCTCACCACCACACCACCCAACACCCCCCCCTCTCACCACCACACAACCCAACACTCCCTCTCATCACCATTCCAACCAACACTCTCTCTCAACACCACACCACCCAATACCCCCTCTCAACACCACACCACAAACACCTCCTCTCAACACCACACAACAAACACCCCCTCAACACAACACCACCCAGCACCCCCTCTCAACACCACACTACCCAACACCCCCAGTCACCACCACACCACTCAACCCATCCCTCTCAACACCACACCACAAACACCCCCTTAACACCACACCACCCAACACTCCCTTCTCAACACAACACCACCCCACACCTCCCACCCAAACACCACACCACCCAACACCTCCCTCTCAACACCACACCACCCAACGCCCCCCTCAAAACCCAACCACCCAACACCCCCTCACAACACCACGCCACCCAACACCCCCTCTCACCACCACACCACCCAGCACTCCCTCTCAACACCCACACCACCCAAAACCCCCACTCACCACCACACCACCCAACACCCCCTTATCAACACCACACCACCCAACACCCCCACTCACCCCCACACCACCCAACACCTCCCTCTCAACACTACACCCCCCAACTCCTTCCTCCAAACACCACACCACCCAACATCTCCCTCTCAACACCACACCACTCAACACCTTTTTCTTCACGCAACACCACCCAGAACCTCCCTCTTAACACCACACCACAAACACCCCCTCTCAACACCACACCATCCAGGACCCCCTCTCAACACAACACCACCCAACACCACACCACCCAACACCCCTCCCTCTCAACACCACACCACACAACACCCACACTCATCACCACACTACCCAACACCTCCCTCTCAACACCAAACCACCCAACACCTACCTCCCAATACCAAACCCCCAACACCTCCACACCATCCAACACCCCCCCCCCCTTCTTACCATCCCAACAACCAACACCCCCCTTTCAACAACACTCCAATCAACACCTTCCTCTCATCACCACACCACAAACACCCCCTCTCAACACCATACCACCCATCACCCCCCTCACCACCACACCACACAACACACCCCCCCCCTCTCACCACCACACCCCCCAACACCTCCCTCTCACCACCACACCACCCTACACCCTCCTCTCTACACCACACCAACCAACACCTCCCTCTCAACACCACACCACCCAACACCCCCTCTCAACACCACACCACCCAACACCCCCTCGCAACATCACACACCAAAATCACCCCTCCCAACACCACACCAATCAATACCCCCTCTCAACACCTCCCTACAAACACCCCCTCTCAACACCACACCACATCATCCCCTCTCAACACCACACCACCCAACATCCCCTTCTCAACACCACACCACCCAATACCTCCCACTCAACACCATACCACCCAACAAGTCCCTTTTTACACGCAGTAAACAATTTTAGGTTGCCACAACGTATTTGGAAAGTGTTGGAAAGTAAGGGCAACGTTTGTTACACGCATTAGATGCGTAATTTTGTGTGGATGTAAATAAGTTTCTAAAACGTATTGCACGAAACATTGGTTAAAAAAATGTGAAACCATGTGACAACCTTAAATGTTTCATAAACGTAGTTTTTTATTGCTGTTATTTATATAATGTTGAAATATAAAAGTATATTTCTACATTTAGTAAAAGGAAACAGGATCATAATAAAGGTTAATTCGTCATTTTTATTCATTTTCTTAGGAAGAGTTCGAGGAGGAAGGAGGAGGAGATCTAGGAAAAAAGAGGAGGAGGAAGTCGAGGCAGAGGAGGAAGGAGGATGAGGCAGAGGAGGAAGTTAAAGAGGACGTTGAGGAGGAGGAGAGCGAGGAGTAAGGAGGAGGAGGATGGAGGAGTAGGGGGAGGAGGGAGGAGGAGTAGGGCGAGGAGGAAGGAGGGCGAGGAGGAAGGATGAGGAAGAAGGAAGAGAGCGAGGATGAAGGAGGAGAAGGAGGGCGAGGAGGAAGGTGTGGGACATTTGGGGCTTGACTCTATTTATTTAATTATTGAAGTAATGAAATCAATTACGAATGACCACCCGCTTTTATAGTAAAGAGGGAAACTAATAAAATGTGATCATTTGAAATTCCTAGAGGAACCAGTAACTATGGATAAATACTAGAAATATAATCACTTGAATAATTAATGGGCTGTATAAATAATTTAATTGAATCAAAGCCTCAAACACCTACATTGGGGGGTTATTGCTAGAACTTCATATATGTCTAGGAACTAGTGTGGTTCGTACACTAATTCATTGTGTAATAACCTAATCTTATGACCAATTAGAGAATCAATAGTAAATTTGTCACCAAAAAGAATATAGATCATGAATAACAGAAATTAATAATTGTAGTAAAATGTGTTACTTCCAGTGCACAGTAATCCGTAATGACAATTAAATACAGATAATTTGAATAATAAAGAAATACGAAAAAGTCTTAGCGTGAAGACGTTTTCAATAACATCAGTCACGAATCATCCTCGGAATGTCCGGAATTCTTCGTGAAACACTGGGAGATGAATAACACGGGTAAAGTAACAGCTCGGGGAATTCTTCACACGCAAGCTGTAAATTAAGATATATTACGTAGCAACATATTAGGCTGCTAAATATCTATATTCAAGAAATTGAGAATGGAGAGTGATAAAATATACTAACATGTGTTTTATTTATGTCGCTCGGCGTGACGACAAGCTACCCTGCTATATACAATCTCTAATGATGCATCAAAAGGGAGTTATATGTGTACTTAGCTAATAGGGCACTGTATAAGTTGAAGCTTGCCGAAACTCGCGTCCCAGGCTCTAGCGTCACAATGGCGAACACGTGGTGGCTAGCTTGGCCTGGATGTCGACGCGCTTCTCTGGCCGGTCACAATGGATTACACAGACCAAATTGACAAGTTCTGGGCTGAATGTCAGGTTAATTCTTGCTGACGATTCACCACAATGTATCCTATGACACTGACACCAAACGAGTTGCTCAATTCCGCAACAAGTCTTCACACCGCACTCTGGCGCCTTTCCTCTCATCGACGCCTCCACACGCTCTCTCGTTAATGGCGTCTCCCCTGCCCGCGTCTCGCATTCGCCATACAAATTATTCACCACGAATAATATTATTTCTCGCAGTTATGGCTAAAATGCTTTGATAAAGACTGGGTTATTATTCTGGGGAGTTAAATATTATTACTTTCTCGTTTTACGATGGTAAACGAGAAATGGAGGTGATTTTAATTCTCTCCATGGCATTCACGCGTGACGTTAAAATTATTACCAGATAACAGTTGTAACTAGAAACGCTCGATTTGGCATTATTTGGGAGTCAGGTTATCGGTAAATAATTATCACACAGAATACTGTTGTTTTTTAGAGAATCAAACTCAATTCTCTAACACACTGGATATAAATGTGTTTATTTTGGTAGAATCTGACGCAATACTGGTTTGGTTACGTAAGAATTCTAGCGTTATTGTACAGATACAATTATTAGTTCATGTGAACTCTACTGTTTGTTAATTTTAGTTACTACAGTAATTAGTAGATTTTAGTAATAATTAATAATAATACAACTGTATTGTATTAGTGTTGGAAATTTCCAACAGAAGGAGGAGGGTAAAGAGGTAGGAAGAGGAGGAAGGAGGAGTAGGGCGAGGAGGAGGGCGAGGAGGAAGGAGGAGGAGGAGGGCGAGTAGGAAGGAGAAGGCCGAGGAGGTAGGAGGAGGAAGACGAAGAGGAGAGCGAGGAAGAAGGAGGAGGAGGAAGGAGGAGTAGGGCGAGGAGGGAGAGGGAGGAGGCGGATGAGGAGTAAGGAAGAGGGGGAGAAGGAAGGAGGAGGAGGGGGAGAAGGAAGGAGGAGGACGAGAAGGAAAGAGGAGGAAGAAGGAGAAGGGCGAGGAGGAAGGAGAAAAAAGAAGAAAATCGAGGAGGAAGGAGGAAGGAGGAAGAGGGCGAGGAAGAAGGAAGAGGTCGAGGAAGAAGAATGAGGAGAGAGAGGAACAGGGCGAGAAAGAAGGAATAGGAGGTCGAGGAGGAAGGAGGTCGAGGAAGAAGGAGGGCAAGGAGGAAGGAGGAGGATGAGGGTGAGGAGGAAGGTGAAGGAGGAGAGCAAGGAGGAGAAGGGCGAGGAGGAAGGAGGTGGAGGAAGAAGGATGGAAAAGAGGAAGGAGAAGGAGGAGAGCAAGGAGGAAGATGCAGAGGAGGAAGGAATGGAGGAAGGAGGAAGGAAGAGGAGAAGGAGGGCGAAGAGAAAGGAGGAAGGCGAGGAGGGAGGAAGGAGGAGGAGAGCGAGGAGGAAGGAGGAGGAGGGCGAGGAGGAAGGAGGAGGGCGAGAAGGAAGGAAGTGGAGGGTGAGGAGGAAGGAGGGCGAGAAGGAAGGACGAGGAGGGCGAGAAGGAAGGAGGAAGAGTCCCTCCCCCCAATCTCCCCCCCCCAAATGCCACCCTCTGGGTATCCCACCTACTGCAACCCTCTGTCTCCCCCACCTACTGCCACCCTCAGACAACCCCACCCACTGCCACCCTCAGACAACCCCACCCACTGCCACCCTCAGGCTATCCCCACCCACCACCACCCTCTGGCTACCCCACACTTTGCCACCCTCAGACCACCCCACCCACTGCCACCCTCAGGCTACCACCACACACTGCCACCTTCTGGCTACCCCACGCACTGCCACCCACTGGCTACCCCACCCACTGCAACCTTCAGGTTACCCCACCAACATCCAAACTCCAGCTACCCCACCCACTGTCACTCTCAGGCTACTACACCCACTGCCACCCTCAGGCTACCCCACTTACCGCCACCCTGACTCTACCCATCTCCCCCCCCCCCACCCTCAGGCTACCCCACATACTGCCACCCTGAGACTACCCCACCCACTGCCGTGAAGGCATTGAGTAGTTCTAGACAACACATGAAATTTCAAGCTAAACTTTCTAATATGCTGCTCTCATCTGAGGTCTATAGAAGAAGAACGAAATCTGATTATGTATTTTGGTTCTACAAGGTAGCCAACTCCATCAAAATATTGAATATGTACCCCACTCAATTAATGATTAATCAACCAATTACTCCATGGAATAACTGGGATCTGTCAGCTGATTTTGTAAATGCTCCCAAGAAAGATAGTGTGCACTCTACATTATTAAAACAGTTAACACTGAAAGCATCACTGAAAGTACTCAGAGTATGGGTAACACTGTGTATCAGTTCCATACCAACGGCTCTGTAGAAGAAGGTGGACGATGTACCGGATGTGCATGTAATATATTTGAACAATCTTCTCTCGTACATACAACAATGCAGCGCGCCAATGACTGGGCAAGTACAACTCCAACCAAACTTGCAGGCATATACTTTGCCATTGAATTTTTAAAAGACAAAGGCAGTGGACTTATATACTGTGACTCGCAGAGTGCACTCCTGGCATTGAACGCACATAGTAGTGACACCCAGAAAATAGCCAGTAATATTCGCATGAATGTTTTAGCTGCTAAAGAAAACAAATGTGAAATTATATTCCTATGGATACCATCACATATTGGCATCTCAAGGCATGACACTGTTGAAATGCTTGCAAAGACAGCCTGTAGAAAACCAGTGGTAGAAATTGATATGGGTGTTTCATTACCAGTGACAAAGAGAAAACTTAAACAAATAACTAATGAAGATCTCAACGACCTAACAAATTCACAAAGACCTGAAAGTTGTAACATTAAATATTATGATAGATATCGTGAGGAGACATTCACATATGGGACTAATAGAACAAGATTCCGGCAATCTGGTGGCAAGAATACGCCTGGAATATAGACGTATCTGGCAGCTTTCTCAAAACCCAAATGTCGAGTACACAATGTGTCAACTTTGTGAAAGAGAAAACATGCACTCTCTCTTGAACATTATATTGTAGAATGTCCCATATTGACTGACTTTCGCCCTCCTGGGCTAAGGTATGCTGAACTGTGTAATTACTATATGAGTAATGGAAGACTTGATGATATATTGGACTTGTACCCAAGATTGACTATGTAATGCATTAGTTATACAATGTATGTGATGTAACTATATACTAAGTTAGTATATAGTTGAAAGTATGACTAAGTCATACTTTCATTTAAAAACGATATTTGGTCTGTAGAAAGTTGATTTGCGTTACGTTACGTTACATTGTGTTATAGAGGGTTAAAACTGGTATACTGTAATATTCATATGCTATGAGATGTAATGGAGATATTGTGTTTGGCTAAATGGGGTTCACATTTCAATAATGATATTCGGACAACAGCCAGAAAGTTGATCTCCACGTTACTTAATGATGATATAATGCGATGCAAGTGTGTGCTAATATTTTATTTGTGTTTAGAATGTAAGGGCTATAGGAGATTGTCTAGACTTGCATACATTTTCAAACGCTATTTATGTAGGCAGTAGAAAGACTGTTTTCCCATTACGCTACATTGACTGTGTTACAAGAACTGAAAATAGCCATAGTCCAGAGCTATTTCACTATCGACACACCCGGTCTTATTCTCATCGATTGGTGTTTACATTGGATGATGTAGGTCTTAAGAGAGACAGCCTTGAACTCGGGGATAATGAACACGTCAATTTAATAATAGTATCAAGACTGTGTTTTTCCATATTGTCGTATATATGTTTACTCGCCTAATGGAGAGAGAATGAATGGCGCGTTTGAGGTAAAGTGAGGACTGACCGTGATGTGTATGTTTGTTTTACTACAGTGAATATGAAGCTATATTATGCTATGTCTATCAGTTGTTGAATAAACGCTTACGTTACGTTATGTGATACAAGAACTAAACAAGCTTGTGGTAATCTTTTATTGTGTTTGGATGTAATGGTTAAACATGGTGTACATTTCATTATTCAGACATCGGACAGAAAGTTGCTAGTTACTCTTAAAATGATATTGGGCAAAGAACGAAGTTAGCATATTGGTCGTGTTACCTTACAAGGTTATAAGGGTGAGAGTGATGGGGGCTCGAAAATTGACATTAGTGGCCATCCTCTGATGCGCTCTCAGTCTAAGTGAAATGGAAAAAGATACGTGAACAGCGGCAGCAGGAGAAAGGAAATGATGGTACTTTCCCCAACTATTAAATGATCTGGAGAGAGAGAGAGAGAGAGAGAAACCACTGACTGCTATGTATATCCCACGCAGTTGTGTTTACAACAAATTATGATTTGTTATAATAATAAGATTGAAGACCAGCTTATGACTGGATATTCTTAAAAAAAAATGCTATTTGAGCAAAGAATGATGATACTAAGGCTTAGCACAGAACATCTGGTCTGGGAAGGGATCAGTGATACTTGATGGTTTGGGCATGGAGAGGGGTGGTAGGGGTAGGGGTTTGGTGGGGGTGGATGGGGAGAGGGTAAGGCCGTCCCATTACCTTGTCAATCTCACAACGTCTCAAACCGCCGCGAAGGTTAGACCTTAACGAGATAGCTCCGCACAACAGTAATGGCTGTAGGAAGAAGAGGTGATGGAGATTGAGTAAACATGCATACATTGCAATGATCACAGTTAACAAGAACAATTTGTAGGTAGAGATCGCGTCTCCGTGACGATGTGAAATGTTTCTCTCTTTTAGTAAACGCGAACCTACTGACTTTGACCGAGTTTACTAAGTGATGTGCCATGTGGTGGCACTTCTCAGGTCGATGTGACGGTATGTGATCCTGGTCCGTACCACTCTAGAAGGTAAGGGGAAGAGGGGTGCCCCACTCTAGAAGGTAATGGAGGGGATGGAGTGGGGGCCCCCCTGATGGTATGGGAGGGGTGGGGGTGATTGACGATGACAGGCGGGCCCCTGCTGACGGAGTATGATCCTCGCTCCTCCTTAACGAATCCGCAGTGGAGGTAGAGCCATGCTGGGCTGAACATCTCCAAGTCTGGTCTTAAGACATCGAAAAGCCTTTAAGGCAAATGGTCCACATCACTCCTCCTGGACTCTGCTCTCTCATACCCTCCTCTCCCACTTACGACTTCCTGTAGGGGGGAGCTAATGGGTTGTCAAAAACCGCAAATGACCCCGAGCAGTCTCACGACGAGGGGAAGCTCCCCTCACCCTTCCATCCCTCCCTCACCCCTCCCCCCACCCCAAACAACATATCCGCTATGTTGGATCCCCTCAACCTCAACCTCTACATACCTTACTTGCTATCAAAACTATTATCGTCACACAGGATTAAGTCTACGGCAAACACACATACATATTCATTTACTCCTTCCTCATATTCCACTCTTATCCTTATACCCCAAACCCTTTGCGACTACGACGACGCGCTGCGACTAGAGCGATGCGCACCACCTGCCCACCCCAACAACATGACCTCCCCTCTTTCCTGACCACATACCATAACACCAGACGCTCACACGCGTCCGACACGCGCCAAACTTCCGGGAAAATCCCCTCCAAAACCTTTTAGGACTACGACGACGCGCTGCGACTACGACGACGCGCACCACCTGGTACCCAACAACATGACCTCCCCTCTTTCATGACCACATAACCAAACACCGGACGCTCACACGCGTCCGACACACGCCAAACTTCTAGGAAAATCCCCTCCAAATCCCTTTAGGACTACGACGACGCGCTGCGACTACGATGATGCGCGACACCTGCTCAGCTGGCTCTCAAGAGTGCCACCTGGGCAGGTGGCGCGCGTCGTCGTAGTCGCACTTTACACTACTTCAGACTACTCATTACACTGCCGCCCTCAGACTAGCCCACCAACTGCAACCCTCAGACTACCCCACCCACTGCCACCTTCTGCTTACCCCACCCACTGTCGCCCCACATTCTACCCCACCCACTGTCACCCTCAGGCTACCCCACACACTTCCATCCTCTGACTACCCCCCACCCACTGCCACCCTGAGACTACCCAACCCACTGCCACCCTCAGGATACCCCACCCACTGCATCCTCAGGATACCCCACCCACTGCCACCCTCAGGCTATTCCACTTACTGCCACCCTCTGGATACCCCATCCACTTCCACCCTCAAGCAACCCCACCCACTGCTACTCTATTTCATCCACACCCACTGACACTAATGCTACCCCACCCACTGCAACCTTCAGACTATCACACCCACTGCAACCTTCAGACTATCCCACCTTCTGTCACCCTCAGGCTACCCCGCCCACCGCAACCTTCAGACTATCCCACCTACTGCCACCTTCTTGCTACCCCACCCACTACAACCCTCCTTCATCCTCACTCACTGACACTAATTCTACCCCACCCACTGTCACCCTCAGGCTTCCCTATCCACTGTCACCCTCAGGCTTCCTCACCCACTACCCCCCTCTGGCTTCCCTACCCACTGACACTAAGCCTACCTCACCTACTGCCACTCTCAGGCTTTCCAACCGACTTTCACTATGACTATTCCAGTTGCTGCCACCTTCAGGCTAAACGACCCACTGACTCTAAAGCTACCCCACCCAATGCTAACTACAGGCGACACCTCAGGCTACTCCTCCCAATGCCACCCTCAGGCTTCCCCACCCACTTTCACTATGACTACTCCAGCCACGGCCACCCTCAGGTTATCCGCATCCACTGAAACCCTCAGGCTAACCGAACCACTGACACCCTCAAGCTACCCCACTTACTGCCACCATCAGGCTACCATTCCCACTGCCACCCTCAAGCTACCTCACCTATTGCCACAATCAGGCTACCCCATCCACTGTCACCGTCAGACTGCCAAACCTACTCCCACCCCCAGGCTACCCCACCCACTGCCACCCTCAGTCTGGCAAACCTACAGGCACCCCCAGGCTACTCCACCAACTGCCACCCTCAGGCTACCCCATCCACTGCCACCCCCCAGGCTAACCGACACACTACCACTCTCAGGGAACCCAACACACACTGCCACCCTCTGGCAACCCCCACCCACTGTAACCCCCAGGCTACCCCACCCACTGCCACCATCACGCTACACCACCCACTGCCTTTATGAGGCTACCCCTCCCACTGCCACCCCGAGGATACACCACCCACTGCCACCCTCAGGCTACTCCTCACCAACTACAACCCTCAGGCTTCCCCGCCTACTGCCACCCTCATGCCACCCCACCCACTACCACCCTCAGGTTACGCAACACACTGCTTCTCTCTTGCTACCCCACCCACACTGCCACCATTTGGCTACACCACCTACTGCTTCCCTCATACTACCCCACCCACTGGTACCCTCAGGCTTCTCCACCCTCTGCCACCCACTTGTTACCCCACCCAATGCCACCCTCAGGCTAGCCCACTCACGGCCACCTTTAGGCTAACCCCACCCAATGCCACCCTCAGACTACCCCACCCATTGCCACCCTGTGGCTACCCCTTCAACTGCGACCCCTCAGAATACCCCACCCACTGCCATCCTCGAGCTACCCCGCCCAATGCCATCATCTGGCTACCGCAGCCAAAGCAATCCTCTGGCTACCCTACCCACTGCCACCCTCAGGCTTCTCCACTCACTGCGGCACCTGAGGCTACCCCACCCACTGCCAATATCAGCAGTGGGTGGGGGTAATTTATGTTTTTATTATAAAATAATGATATTTCAAATAAACCAATTTGGAAAGAATTTTTTAAAAATAAAGAAAATCACTTGGCCTTTTAAGCACATCGCGCCTTGCATAGTAGGCCGAGAAGTGCGTTCTGGCTACTCGGTACAACATTATATATATATATATATATATATATCGTACCTAGTAGCCAGAACTCACTTCTGAGCCTACTATGCAAGGCCCGATTTGCCTAATAAGCCAAGTTTTCATGAAATAATTGCATTTCGACTACCTAACCTAACCTAACTTTTTCGGCTACCTAACCTAACCTAACCTATAAATATAGGTTAGGTTAGGTTAGGTAGGGTTGGTCAGGTTCGTTCATATATCTACGTTAATTTTAACTCCAATAAAAAAAAATTGACCTCTTACATAATGAAATGGGTTGCTTTATCATTTCATGAGAAAAAAATTAGAGAAAATATCTTAATTCATGAAAACTTGGCTTATTAGGCAAATCGGGCCTTGCATTGTAGGCTGAAAAGTGAGTTCTGGCTACTAGGTACGACATATATATATATATATATATATATATATATATATATATATATATATATATATATATATATATATATATATATATATATATAAATATGCAAACAAGCCTGAATGGTCCCCAGGCATACATGCAACTGAAAACTCACACCCAAGAAGTGACTCGAACACATACTGCCAGAAGCACTATGCAACCAGTGTACAGGGCACCTAATCCACTCGACCATCATCACCAGACAAATGATTATGGTAGCCGAGGCTATTTGTCCATCAGCCCACCGGCACTCTGATGGTAATGTTGGGCATAGTATTTTATCAAATTATTTAATTCTTTGAGTTTGAATCGTGAGTTTTGATTCAAATTTGATTTGAAACAACGGAATCATGAGTTTTCAGTTGCATGTATGCCTGGGGACCACCTAGCAAACACAAAACGTTGTGGAAACCTTCATCAAAATTTCGACATGTTTGTGGGGAGAGATAAGTTTCTTGTGTGGTTCAACAAGCACATGAACAACCTTTAACCCCAGAATTTTTTATGTAATATAGCAAATGCTTCCTTTTCTTACACAAGTTTCACATTTATTTATTAAACAAATATTTTGTTCATGTTTAAATATTAAATTTATGTACATTATACATATGAATTGTGAATGCTGTGTCTTATTTGTATGATAGGTGTGCGAAACATTTACTTTTTATTATGATCTTGCAAAACAAAAAATTATAACCCTATTTCCTAAATGATGTATTCAGTAATACTGTTTTATGTTTAAATTATATTTTGGTACTTTATGCATAATACATCAACATAAATGGAAAATGCTGCTGCATAGGTGTATGAAGGACACATGCAACATTTATTCTATCATTTTTTTCGAATATAAAATTAGAGTGCATCAAAATACCTCTTTATCACATGCATCTGTATTATGAATAAAAGTAGGTGAGTACAACTTGGTGAGCACTGTTAGGTGAATACAAGTAGATGAGTAACCTACTCACTCATAACACGAGAGCAACTAGTGTACTGTACAATGCCAGTTTAACAGACACACTAGTCCCCACTAGCATGGTGTACAATGCCAGTACAACTGACACACTATTCCCCACTAGCATGGTGTACAATGCCAGTACAACTGACACACTAGTCCCCGCTAGCATGGTGTACAATGCCAGTACAACTGACACACTAGTCCCCACTAGCATGGTGTACAATGCCAGTACAACTGACACACTAGTCCCCACTAGCATGGTGTACAATGCCAGTACAACTGACACACTAGTCCCCACTAGCATGGTGTACAATACCAGTACAACTGACACACTAGTCCCTACTAGCATGGTGTACAATGCCAGTACAACTGACACACTAGTCCCCACTAGCATGGTGTACAATGCCAGTACAACTGACACACTAGTCCCCACTAGCATGGTGTACAATACCAGTACAACTGACACACTAGTCCTCACTAGCATGGTGTACAATGCCAGTACAACTGACACATTAGTCCCCAATAGCATGGTGTACAATACCAGTACAACTGACACACTAGTCCTCACTAGCATGGTGTACAATGCCAGTACGACACACTAGTCCCCACTAGCATAGTGTACAATGCCGGTACAACTGACACACTAGTCCTCACTAGCATGGTGTTCAATGCCAGTACAACTGACACATTAGTCCCCACTAGCATGGTGTACAATGCCAGTACAACTGACACACTAGTCCTCACTAGCATGGTGTACAATACCAGTACGACACACTAGTCCCCACTAGCATAGTGTACAATGCCGGTACAACTGACACACTAGTCCCCACTAGCATGGTGTACAATGCCAGTACAACTGACACACTAGTCCCCACTAGCATGGTGTACAATGCCAGTACAACTGACACACTAGTCCTCACTAGCATGGTGTACAGTGCCAGTACAACTGACACACTAGTCCCCACTAGCATGGTGTACAATGCCAGTACAACTGACACACTAGTCCCCACTAGCATGGTGTACAATGCCAGTTTAACAGACACACTAGTCCCCACTAGCATGGTGTACAATGCCAGTACAACTGACACACTAGTCCCCACTAGCATGGTGTACAATGCCAGTACAACTGACACACTAGTCCCCACTAGCATGGTGTACAATGCCAGTACAACTGACACACTAGTCCCCACTAGCATGGTGTACAATGCCAGTACAACTGACACACTAGTCCCCACTAGCATGGTGTACAATGCCAGTACAACTGACACACTAGTCCCCACTAGCATGGTGTACAATGCCAGTACAACTGACACATTAGTCCCCACTAGCATGGTGTACAATACCAGTACAACTGACACAATAGTCCCCACTAGCATGGTGTACAATACCAGTACAACTGACACACTAGTCCCCACTAGCATGGTGTACAATGCCAGTACAACTGACACACGAGTCCTCACACCATTCACTGTGTGTGTTTGGTGTGTGTGAGTGTAGCTGGATGAGGGTGTAGTCATGTGGCTATAGCTGGTTGAGGGTGAAGTTGTGTGTGGGTGTAGTCGTGTGTAAGTGAAGTCGTGTGTGGGTGTAGCCGGATGTGTGTTTAGCTGGTCGAGGGTGTAGTCGTGTGTGAGTGTAGCCAGTTGAGGGTGTTGTCGAGTGTGGGTGTAGCCGGGTGTGAGTGTAGCTGGTCGAGGGTGTAGTCGTGTTGGGGTGTAGTCGTGTTGGGGTGTAGTCGTGTAGGGGTGTAGTCGTGTGTGGGGTGTAGCCAGTTGAGGGTGTAGTCGTGTATGGGTGTAGTCATGTGTGGGTGTAGCCGGGTATGAGTGTAGCTTTGTGAGGGTGTAGTCATGTGTGGGTGTAGCCAGGTGAGGGTGTAGTCGTGAGTGGGTGTGTAGCTGGTTGAGGGTGTAGCCGGTTGAGGGTGTAGCCGGTTGAGGGTGTAGCCGGTTGAGGGTGTAGCAGGTTGAGGGTGTAACAGGTTGAGGGTGTAACAGGTTGAGGGTGTAGCAGGTTGAGGGTGTAGCAGGATGAGGGTGTAGCAGGTTGAGGGTGTAGCAGGTTGAGGGTGTAGCAGGTTGAGGGTGTAGCAGGATGAGGGTGTAACAGGTTGAGGGTGTAGCAGGTTGAGGGTGTAGCAGGTTGAGGGTGTAGCAGGATGAGGGTGTAACAGGTTGAGGGTGTAGCCAATTGAGGGTGAAGCCGGTTGAGGGTGTAACCGCTTGAGGGTGTAGCAAGTTGAGGGTGTAGCCGGTGTGAGTGTAGCTGGTTGAGAGTGAACCCGTTTGATGGTGTAGTCGGTTGAGAGTGTAGCTGGGTGAGGGTGTAGCCGGGTGTGAGTGTAGCTGGGTGAGGGTGTAGCCGGGTGTGAGTGTAGCCGGGTGAGGGTGTAGCAGGTGTGTGTAGACAAGTAGAGCCATAAATACTAAGAGGCTCGGTGAACTGTCACAGGATGCGGTCACATCGTCAGTGTTTCAATCCAAAGCAATATTTTGCTTTATTAATATATCTTAAGAATATATGTACATATGTTCCAACTTATATTATAAGACTGCAGGGAAAACAATTATTACATATTTTAAAACGATTATCTTGCTATAAATTGCTTATGTTGGGATTTAAATTAAAATTAATCTATGTAAATTAAAATGGAAATGTTCGTTTGTTCAAAATCGCTAATCTCCGAAAGTTCTTCACCGATTGCTTTGACATTTTCACGCAACGTTCCATTCGCATTCGAGCAGGTTTTTATATACATATTATATTGATGTGACGTCTGTGACGGAAAAACATGTTTTTTTTTCAACTTTGTTTTTCATGGGATTTTCATGTGAGAAAAATCTTCGAAACCTCTTTACCGATTGCTTTAAAATTTTGACACGACGTTGCATTCGAATAGGCGCGTGTTCCTATATACCTACTATATACAAACCTTACCTGTGATCCGAGAAAATATGTTTTTTTTGAAAAACATCGCCATCTGTTGGATGTAAGAGCAACACACGCTGGAATCTCCTAAAGTTCTTCACAGATTGCTTTGAAATTCTGACACAACGTTCCATTCGAATATACGCTTCTTTTTATATACTTACTATATAGATCCCACACCTGTGACAGGTAAAAATGTGCGTTTTTAAAAAACAGCTCCATCTGTTGCACATACTAGCAACATGTACGCTATTCTAAATATGTCACGAAATCCATTTCAATGTTTCTGATTGCATTGATAAATTTTATTTTCATAGATTTCGATTTATTTTATTTTTTATTTAGTTATTTTATGTGACATTGTATTGGAATTTAGCAGTGATGTTTACCATACCGTTCATTTCATAAGTATAAGTATAGATGTCATACCTGTTGCAGGTAAAACTATGCTTTTCTTGAAAAACCGTGCCATATGTTGCATGTAAGAGCAAAACACATAATATACTAAATATGTTACAATTCCATTTCAATATTTCTAATTGCATTGATAAATTGAATTTTCATAGATTTTGATTTTTTCATTTTGATTTATTATTTTGTGTTAATTGCATTGAAATTGAGCTGTGTTGTTTACCAATACCGTTCATTTCGTGAGTATAGTTTATTCTTTTACATTTTCAAAGTTTCATTTAATTCTTTAACTGTTTTTCTGATTTTTAAGTGATGGGAATATCATATCACTTGATGTTCCCAATTTTCTGATGGGAACATCCCAAACTTTGGGAAGGCATCGGACGAAGGAGTGGTGAATGGTGGGGATGGTGAGGGGACGGAAGTGAGAGATGGTGGGGAGGACGAAGGGACGAGGGAGGGGGTCATGGTGGGGAAGGACGAGGGGACGGGGGAGTTTGGGATGATAGGGACGAGGGGATGGGGTAATTGAGAATGGAGGGGAGGATGAGGAGACGGTGGAGTGGGGAATGGTTGGGAGGCCAAGTAGCCGGTTGAGGGGGAATGGGTGGGAAGACTGAGGGACAGGGAAGGTTGCTGAGGCTCGGCCACGCACATGCGTTGCTAAGCCACAGCAACACGTGGCCGGGTACTGCTAGTATGTACATAAAAACGGCAGACGAGCAATACTTACCTTCCTCTGGATGGTACGAACTGAACACCAACACATACACCACCACTACAACCCCACCAACAACACCACCCTCTCAACACCACACGACCAACACCACCCTCTTAACACGCCACCATCAACACGCCCTCTCACCACCACACCACCAAACATCCCCTCTCACTACACCACAAACACCCCTTCTCAACACCACACCACCCAACACTCCCTCTCAACACCACATCACCCAACACCTCCCTCTCAACACCACACCACCCAACACCTACCTCTCAACACCACTCCACCCAACACCCCCTCTCAACACCATACCACCCAACACCCCCTCTCAACCCCACACCACCCAACACCCCCTCTCAACACCACACCACCCAACACCTCCATCACAACACCACACCACCCAACACCTCCATCTCAACACCACACCACCCAACACCTCCCTCTCAACACCACACCACCAATCACCCCCTATCAACAACACACCACAAACACCCCTCCTCAATACCACACCACCCAACACCTCCCTCTCAACACCACACCACCCAACATCCCCCCTCTCAACACCACACCACCCAACATCCCCCCTCTCAACACAACACCACCCAACACCCCCTCTCAACACCACACCACCCAAGACCACTTCTCAACCCCACACCACCCAGCACCCCCTCTCAACACCACACCACCCAACACCCCCCCACTCACCACAAGACCACCCAACACCCCCCTCTCAACCCCACACCACCCAACACCCCCTCTCAACACCACACCACCCAACACCCCCTCTCAACCCCACACCACCCAGCACCCACTCTCAAAACAACACCACCCAACAACCCCACTCACCACCACACCACCCAATTCCCCTCTCTCAACACCACACCACCCAACACCCCCTCTCAACACCACACCACCCAACACCTCACTCTCAACAACACACCACCCAACACCCCCCTCTCACCACCACACCACCCAACACACCCACTCACCACTACACCACCCAACACCTCCCTCTCAACACCACACCACCCAACACCCCCTCTGAACCCCACACCACCCAGCACCCCCTCTCAACACAACACCACCCAACACCCCCACTCATCACCACACAACCCAACACCTCTCTCTCAACACCACATCACCTAACACCCACCTCTCAACCCCACTCCACCCAACACCACCCTCTCACCACCACATTACCCAACACCCCCTCATACAACCACACCACCCAACACACCCACTCACCACAACACCACCCAACACCTCCCTCTCAACACCACACCACCCAACACCTCCCTCACCACACCTCACCACCCAACACCTCCCTCCCAACACCACACCACCCAACTCCTCCCTCTCAACACCATACTCCCAACACCCCCTCTCAACACCACACAACCCATCACCCCCCTCTCAACACCACACCATCCAACACCTCCCTCTCAACACCACACCACCCAACATCCCTTGTAAACACCACACCACCCAACGCTCCCTCTCAACACCACTCCAACCAACACCCCCTCTCAACACCACACCACAAACGACCCCTCTCAACACCACACCACAAACGACCCCTCTCAACACGACCCCACATCCCATCTTAACACAACACCACCCAACACCTCCCTCTCAACACCACACCACCCAACACCTCCCACTCAACACCACTCCAACCAACAATCCCTCTCAACATAACACCACCTTACACCCCCTCTCAACACCACACCCCACAAAGAGCCCCTCTCAACTCCACACCACCCAACACCCTGTCTCAACACCACACCACACCACACCACAAACAACCCCTCTCAAAACCACACCACCCAACAACCCTTCTCAACACAACACCACCCAACACCCCCCACTCAACACCACACCACCCAACATTCACTCTCAACACCACACCACCCAACACCTCCCTCTCAACACCTCATCACCCAACACTCACCCCTCTCTCACCATCACAGACCCCAACACACCCCTCCCTCCACCACACCACCCAACGCCCCTCTCTCAACACCACTCCACCAAACACCTCCCTCTCAACACCACACCACCCAACACCTCCCTCCTAACACCACATCGACCAACATCTCCCTCCCAACACCACACCCCCAACACCTCCCTCCCAACACATAACCACCCAACACCCCCTCTCACAACCACACCACCCAACACTCCTTCTCAAAACCACACCACCCATCACCCTCCTCTCAACCCTACACCACCCAACACCTCCTTCTCATCACCCCACCACCCAACACCCCCCTCTCACCATTACACCACCCAACACCTCCCTCCCCACACCACACCACCCAACACCTCCCGCACCCACCACCACACCACCCAACACCTCCCTCTCAACACAACACCACCCAACAACCCCTCTCACAACCACACCACCCAACACTCCTTCTCAAAACCACACCCCCCGCCCTCTCAAGACCACATCACCCAACACCCTCTCTCAACACCACACCACCCAACACCCCCCTCTCAACACCACACCACCCAACACCCTCTCTCAACACCACACCACCCAACACCCCCCTCTCAACACCACACCACCCAACTCCTCCCTCTCAACACCACACTACCCAAAACCCCCTCTCAACACCACACCACACAACAACTCCCTCTCAACACCTTGCCACCTAACACCACCCTCTCAACACCACACCACCCAACACCCCCTCTCAAAACCTCACTACCCACTACCCCCCCTCTCACCAACACACGACTCAACATTCCCTCTCAACACCACACTACCCAACACCCCCTCTCAACACCACACCACACAACAACTCCCTCTCAACACCTTGCCACCTAACACCACCCTCTCAACACCACACCACCCAACACCCTCTCTCAACACCACACCACCGAACACCCCCCTCTCAACACCACACCACCCTACACCCTCTCTCAACACCCCCCTCTCAACACCACACCACCCAACTCCTCCCTCTCAACACCACACTACCCAACACCCCCTCTCAACACCACACCACACAACTCCTCCCTCTCAACACCACACCACCCAGCACCCCCTCTCAACACAACACCACCCAAAAACCCCACTCATAACCACACAACCCAACACTCCTCTCTCAAGACCACATCACCTAACACCCACCTCTCAACCACACACCACCCAACACCTTCCTCTCACCACCACACTACCCAACACCCCCTCCAACAACCACACCACCCAACACACCCACTCACCACAACACCACCCAACACCTCCCGCTTAACACCACACCACCCATCACTTCCCTCCGCACATCTCACCACCCAACACCTCCCTCCCAACACCACACCACCCAACACCTCCCTCTCAACACCACACTCCCATCACCCCCACTTAAAACGACACCACCCGACACTTCTTCTCAACACCACGCCACCCAACTCCCTCTCTCAAAACCTTACCACCCAACACCCACCCCTCTCAACACCACACCATCCAACACCTCCCTCTCAACACCACACCACCCAACACCTCTTCTAAACGCCACACCACCCAACACTCCCTGTCAACACCACTCCAACCAACACCCCCTCTCAACACCACATCACCCTACACCCCCCCCCTCAACACTACACACCACAAACACCCCCCTCTAAAATCCATACCACCCAACACCCTCTCTCAACACCACACCACAAGCACCCTCTCTCAACATTACACCACAAACAACCCCTCTCAACACCACACCACCCCACATCCCATCTTAACACCACACCACCCAACACCTCCCTCTCAACACCACTCCAACCAACAACCCCTCTCAATACCACACCACCTTACACCCCCTCTCAACACCACACCCCACAAACACCCTCTCTCTACTCCACACCACCCAACACCCTCTCTCAACACCACACCACACCACAAACAACCCCTCTCAAAATCACACCATCCAAGAACCCTTCTCAACACAACATCACCCAACACCTCCCTCTAACCACCACACCACCCTACACCCCCCTCTCAACACCACACCACGCAACACACCCCCTCTCATCACCACTTAACCCAACACCATCACTCAACACCACACCACCCTAAATTCCCTCTCAACACCACACCACCCAACACCTCCCTCTCAACACCTCATCACCCAACACTCACCCCTCTCTCACCACCACACCACCCAACGCCCCCCTCTCAACACCACACTCCCAACACTTCCCTCTCAACACCACACCACCCAACACCCCCTCTCAACACCATAACACCCAGCACCCCCTCTCATCATAACACCACCCAACACCACCTCTCACGACCACACCACCTAACACACCCACTCACCATTACACCACACAACACCTCCCTCTCAACACCACACCACCCAACACCTCCCTCTCCAATCCACACCACCCAACACCTCCCGCATCCACCACCACACCACCCAACACCTCCCTCTCAACACATCACCACCCAACACTCCTTCTCAAAACCACACCCCCCGCCCTCTCAAGACCACCCCACCCAACACCCTCTCTCAACACCACACCACCCAACATTCCCCTCTCAACACGACACCACCCAACTCCTCCCTCTCAACACCACACTACCCAACACCCCCTCTCAACACCACACCACACAACAACTCCCTCTCAACACCTTACCACCTAACACCCCCCTCTCAACGCCACACCACCCAACACCCCCCTCTCACCATCACAACACCCAACACCTCCTCTCAAAACCTCACCACCCACTACCCCCCCCTCTCACCACCACACCACCCAACATTCTCTCTCAAAACCACACCACGCAACACCTCCCGCACCCACTACCACACCACCCAACACTTCCCTCTCAACACCTCACCACCCAACACCCCCCCTCTCAATACCACAACACCCATCACCACCCTCTTACTACCACACCACCCAACAACCCCCCTCTCTTAACACCACACCACTCTACATCTCCCTCTCAACACTACACCACCCAACACCTCCCTCTCAACACCACACCACCCAAGACCCCCTCTCGACAGCATACCATCCAACTCCCCCCTTTCAACATCACACCACCCAACACCTCCCACTCAACATCACACCACCCATCACCACAGTCTCAACACCACACCACCCAAAACCTTTCTCTCAACACCACTCCACCCAACACCCACTCTCACCACTACACCACCCAACACCTCCCTTTCAACACCACACCACCCATCACTTCCCTCCCAACACCACACCAACCAACACCCCCTCTCAACACCACACCACCCAGCACCCCCTCTCAACACACTACCACCCAACACCCACTCTCACAACCACACCACCCAACACTCCTTCTCAAAACCACACCCCCCCTCTCAAGACCACACCACCCAACACCCTCTCTCAATACCACATCACCCAACACCCCCCTCTCAACACCACACCGCCCAACACCCCCCTCTCAACACCACACCACACAAACCCCCCTCTCAACACCACACTACCAAACACCTCCCTCTCATCCCCACACCACCCAACACCTCCCTCCCAACACCTCACAACCCAACACCTTCCTCTCAACACCACACGACCAAACACCCAATCTCAAAACCACACCACTCAACACTCCTTCTCAAAACCACACCACCCAGCACCCCCCTCTCAACACACTACCACCCAACACCCACTCTCACAACCACACCACCCAACACTCCTTCTCAAAACCACACCCCGCCTCTTAAGACCACATCACCCAACACCCTCTCTCAACACGACACCACCCAACACCCCACTGTCAACACAACACCACCCAACACCCCCCTCTCAACACCACACAACCCAACACCCCCTCCCAACATCACACCACCCAACACCTCCCTTTTAACACCTCACCACCCTTCACCCCCTCCCAACACGACACCACCCAAAACCCCCCTCTCAACACCACTCGAACCAACATCCCCTCTCAACACCACACCACCCTACACCCCCTCTCAACACCACACACCACAAACACCCCCTCTCAACTGCACACCACCCAAGACCATCTCTCAACACCACACCACAAACACCCTCTCTCAACACCACACCACAAACAACCCCTCTCAACACCACACCACCCAACACCCCCCTCTCAACACCACACCACCCAACACCCACTCTCAACACCACGCCACCCAACACCCCCTCTCAACACCACGCCACCCAACACCCCCTCTCAACACCACACCACAAACAACCCCTCTCAACACCACACCACCCAACATTCCTTCTCAACACATCACCACCCAACACCTCCCACTCAACACCACACTATTCAACCAACCCGTCCTCATTCAACAGTCCCCCCACTCCACACCACACCACCCAACACCTTCCTCTCACCACCACACCACCCAACACCCCCCCCTCTCACCACCACAACACCCAACACCCCCCCTGTCACCACCACAGCCCCCAACACCCCCTCTCAAAACCACACAATCCAACACCTCCCTCTCAACACGACACCACCCAACATGCCCTCTAAACACCACACCACCCAACACTCCTTCTCAACACCACTCCAACCAACACCCCCTCTCAACACTACACACCAAAAACACCCCCTGTCAACTGTACACCACCCAACACCCTCTCTCAACACCACACCACAAACACCCCCTCTCAACACCACACCACAAACACCCCCTCTCAACACCACACCACCCAACACTACACCACCTAACACCCCCCCCCCTTTCAACACCACACCACGCAACACCCCCACTCACCACCACACCACCCAACACCTCACTCTCAACACCACACCACCCAACACCCCCCTCTCAACACCACGCCACCCAACATCCTCTCTCAACACCACACCACGCAACACCCCCCTCTTAACACCACACTACCCAACACCCCCTCTCAACACCACTCCAACAACACCCTCCTCCCAACACCACACAACAAACACCCCCTCTCAACACCGTACAATTCAACACCCCTCCTCTCAACACCACATCACCCAACACCCCCCTCTCAACACCAAACCACCCAACACATTCCTCTCTACACCAAATCCCCAACACCTCCCTCTCACCATCACAACACCCAACACCCCCCCTTTCATCAACACATCAACCAACAGCCCCTCTTAACACCACACCACAAACACCCCCTCTCAACACCACACCAGAAACACCCCTCTAAACACCACACCACCCAACACCTCCCTCTCAACAGCACACCACAAACACCCCTTCTCAACTCTACACCACCTAACACCTCTCAACATCACACCACCCAGCCCCCCCTCTCAACACCACACCACCCAACACCTCCCCCTCACCACCACGCCACCCAACACCCCCCTCTTAACACCACACCACCCAAAACCCCCCCTCTCAACACGACACCACCCAACACCCCCAATCACCATCACACCACCCAACACCTCCCTCTCAACACCACACCACCCAACACCCCCTTTCAAAACCAACCCACCCAACTCTCCTTCCCAAAACCACACCACCCAACACCCCCCCTCTCAATAACACACTACCCAACACCCCCTCTCAACACCACCCCATCCAACACCTCTCTCTCAACACCATACCACCCAACAACCCCTCCCTCACCCCCACACCACACAACACCCCCTCTCTCACCACCACACCACCCAACACCTCCCTCTCACCACAACACCACCCAACACTTCCCTCTCTACAACACACCACCCAACACTTCCCTCTCAAGACCACACCACCCAACACCCCCCACCTCAACACCACACCACCCAACACCCCCTCTCAAACCACACACCACAAACACCCCCCCCCCCAACAACACAATATTAAACACCCCCTTTCAACACCACCCCACAAACACCCCCTCTCAACATCACACCACTCAACACAACACCACCCAACACCTCCCTCTCAACCCCACACCACCCAACATCCCCTCTCAACACCAAACCACTTGACACCCCCTCTCATCACCACACCAGAAACACCCCTCTCAACACCACACCACAAACACCCCTCTCAACACCACACCACCCAACACCCCCCCTTCTGAACACCACACCACCCAACACCTCCCTCTCAACACCACACCACAAACACCCCTTCTCAACACCACCCGACACCCCCCCTCACAACCACTCCACCCAACACCCCCCTCTCTACACCACAGCACACAACAACCCCTCACAACACCACGCCACCCAACTCCCCATCTCACCACCTCACCACCCAACATCTCCCTCTCATCACCACACCACCCAACACCCTCTCTTAACACTACACCACCTAATACTCCCTCTCAACACCATTTCAACCAACACCCCCTCTCAACACCACATCACTCAACACCTCCCTCTCAACACAACACCACCCAACATCCAATCCCAACATAACACCACCTAACACCCCCTCTCAACACCACACCACTAACAACCCCCTGTCAACACCACACCACCCAACATCCCGTTCTCAACACAACACCACCCAACACCTCCCACTCAACACCACACCACCCAACACCACCTTCTCAACACCACACCACCCAACATCCCCTCTCAACACAACACCACCTAACACCCCCTCTCAACACCAAACCACTCAACACCCCCTCTCAACACCACAACACAAACACCCCCTCTCAACACCACACCACAACCCCCTCTGAACACTATACCCACCCCCCTTCACCGACACACCACACAACACCCCCCCCCTCTCACCACCACACCACCCAACACCTCCCTCTCAAGACCACACCACCCAACACCCCCTCTCAACACCACACCATCTAACACTCCCTTTCAACACCATTCCAACTAACACCCCCTCGGAACACCACACCACCCAACACCCCCTCTCAACACCACACACCACAAACACCCCCTCCCAACACCACACAACTCAACACCCCCCTCTCAACACCACACCACCCAACAACTCCCTCTCAACACCTAACCCCCAACATCTGGCTGTCACCAACACAATACCCATAACCCCCCATCTCACCACGACAACACCCAACATCCCCCTTTCAACAACACACCAACCAGCACCCTTCTCTCAACACCACACCCCCCAACACCTTCTCTCAACACTACACCACCCAACAATTCCCTCTTAACACCACACCACCCAACACATCCCTCTCACCACCACACCACCCAACACCCCCCCCCCTATCAACACCACACCAACCAACACCACAGTCTAAACAACACACCCACCCAATACCCCTACTCAACACCACACCACCCAACACCTCCCTCTCAACACCACACCACAAACATTTTGTTTTTTATATATTTATTTTTACATGCAAGCATGCTTATAAGTACAATAAAAGTAAACAATAACATAGAACAGACCAAAATAACAAAGCACAAACGTGCAAAAACATAAAGGAACAAATGTACTAAACACAAAAACGCCGACCGAAAGGGCCGACCACAAAACAATAATAATTACAAACAAACCACAAGGAGTCGACTGTTAGCAGCCGTGGAGTGAGGACTTTTCTCGACCCTCCGTGGCTGTTGGAGTTGTTTGCTATTTTGGTCGCCAGGTGGTGTGGGCGTCCCTGCCCTACCAGTTTTGTTGCCTGCCTAGCTGCGTTGACGTGGCAGTTCTGACATGGGTGGCCGTCTTCCTCCTGTTCAGCGTGTGAACTCCGTGGGCCTGGAGTTCACTTGTAAGGCTGGTTATCCGACCATCGAGATGGTTATGTGTGACATGCTTTGTGTCCCGGTGGAAGCTGTTTACGGTGTGGAGCTAGTTTCGGCCCATCGGGTTGTTATTAAGTTCGTGGGGGAGGACGAGTACCGGGACTTCCTCCGTCGGTACGGGGGGCGTACGTTGCCGTTGCCAGACGATGCCGGCTCTGTGGCACCGCAGTGGTGCCCTGACTTATGTCAGTATCCATGGTGCGCCCCTGGAATTCCCTGATGACCTCCTCCGGCGTTACTTCGGGGGTTTTGGTACTGTTGTCAGCGTGCGGGTGAACACGCTCTCCTCGGGACGGTACGCTGGGAGGCGTACAAACATTCGCACGTTGGGGATGCGCCTGCTGTCGGATATACCTTCTTCTGTCCGGCTTATGGGGTACTACGTCCGGGTGTATTATGCCCGGCAGCCTCGTACCTGTTTCCGGTGTGGCCTGTTGGGGCATCAGGCTGCCGGGTGCTCTGAGGCCCCTGCTGCTCCTGTCAACTTGTTCCGCGACGAGGATTTTCTGCCGCTCCCTCTGGAGGCAGTCTCCGGTGATGTTGATGAGGAGGTGAGCGTCCTGTTCGCTGCTGCTGCTTCCCCGGCGGCGCCTGCCGTTCCTCCGGTTGTTGCCGTCCCTCCTCCGGTTCTTGAGGTACCGTCGGTTGGTCTGCCTGATCCTGTTGCTGTCCCAGATGCTCCCGTGGGCCTTCCTGTTGCTCCCTGTGTGACGTCGCTGTCTTCTCCCTCGTCTTCTGATGCTGCGCCTGGCCCTGTGTCCGTGACTCGGGTCCCGGATGTGCTTGGTGCTGGGGTGACTGAGGAGCCTCCTGCTGTGTGGGGCCCGGTTCCCCCTGTGGTAGAGGCTGCTGCCGTCCTGGCGTCGGTTCCTTCGGCTCGTGGTACCCGTGTTTCTGGGTCACTTACCGGCTTGGACGATATCCGGCCGATGCCCAAACGTTCCCGGCGTTCGTCTTCTTCCTGGGCCGACGTTGGTGACTTCAGTGACTGTAGGGCTTCGGATGTTGACAGTGTGGATACGGATGCGTCGATGTCTCCGCGGTTCGTGGTGGCGGAGGTCCATGTGCCTGCCGGTGCTGGTGCCTGTGTCTCGGACGTGCCTTCGGTTCTTTCTCCGCCGGGGGACTCTCCACAGTGGGGGGTGGTGGCTTCCGCTGCCAGGGATGGTGTGGACTCTGGTGCTGGGCGTGGCCTGGTGGTGACGTTACGGAAGGATGCGCGCCGTCCGGGTTCCCTGCTGTCGTCTGGTGGTGTGCCCGGGGCCGCGGGTACCCCTGTGGTGCGGGTGCGGGTGCGTGTTGGGGCCCTGGGGGACGTGTTGTCGGCGTCTGTGATGCCACCGGGTCACTGGTCGAAGATTGCCGAGTTACTGCTGTCTGAGGGACCGGAGTGCTTTCGTGGGGGGCAAGTTCCCTTCCTGTGGGGGCGAGTGGCGACTTCTCGCCTCATGAGTTCTACCATCTGGGTCCCCAGTTTGCAGGTGTTTGTTACCCCGGTTCCGGATGTTATGGCGTCCCCGGTGGATGGACGAGACCCTTGGCAATGGGTGCTCTGGGAGGCGTTCAATGTAAGATTCCCGCGGGCCAAGTTCCCGGGCAAGTATATGCTCTGATTTCTTGTGTATTTGCTCTGACATGCTGTGTGCCCTTCTGGCTGTTTGTTTGCCCTGTTCTATTATGTGCTTATGCCTCTCCCTTTGTGCGTAGCTTTGCCGTGTGGCATATTAGTTTCTAGTGCTTGGCGTCACTCGTTTCGCGTTTTGGCTTAGCATTTCGCCTTTCCTGGCTTTGCGATTCACCCTTCACGGGTACGCCGGGGCGCATACGATCCCACGATCGTCGTCGCCCCTAACTCAACAACAACAACAACAACAAACCACAACAAGCAAGTTAAAACACAGTGGAATACAATGCAGAAATAACACACCAAAACATGAAATATTCAGAACAAGGCTACCAGCACCTCAAACCCACACGGAGAGGCCCCAACACAAAACGAAAATAATTATAATAATAAGAACAATAATAATAATAATAACAATAATAATAATAATAACAATAATAATAATAATAACAATAATAATAATAATAACAATAATAATAAAAATAACTAGAAAGGAACAAATATACAACAAACAAAGAAAAGCACAATGGCAAAACTCGACAAAAAGCATAAACCCAGACCGGGTCACGCCAACAGCCTGAAGGGCACTCAACACGACACAAACAAGCGCACAAGCAGCAACATGAAAAAACATAGAACCACAAAGCACAACATAAGCACACGACATCCACAACCAGACACACACCAATCAAACCCTGGACCGCACAGGAACCGGACGCACACACAAGCCACACAAACCGGAGCACGCAGGAACCGGGAAACAAACCTGCCCCGCCCCACCCCACACACACACACACACACCCGACCTGCACCCCACAACCATGCACCACAATACACAAAGGAATCATGAGCGAGGAATACATATCTCAGAGACAGGAAGACATTAATCAGGGAACGAATCCCAAGAATACCGACGCTTATAGGCCTCCCAAATCAAATACTCCAAGTCGGTGGGGGGACGATTCCCCTGCCGTCGTGAGCCCAGCATAAACTCGGGAACCTCCAGATCAGGTGAACGGCCACTCCTGAAGGTCACCGACGCAAGTCGGATAACGAGGCTGGGGAGCGCAAACCACGTCCTTCGAGGTAGCAGATGACACCGATGAAGCGTACGAGGGCTGTCGGGACGGCCGCGTCGCCGTACGCACAGGAGCAGGGGACAAGCAACGAGATGGTAACGTCCCAACCGAGACCGCAGGAGACACTGAAGAGACGGCCGAAGACGGAAGAGGCGTCGAGACCGCAGTCGATGAAACGGGGACCGAGGAAGGGGTTACAGAACCCCCAGAGCGAGCAGTCTTTTTCAACACCATCACCAGGCCACCCCACTCACCGCGAACCTCAGCAGGGGGAACCACCCCCCACGAAGAACCGGAGCCATCCGATGCAGGCGACGCACCCGAAGCAGGAACCACAGACACCAAATCTGAAGTGGAGGCCGAAACACCGGCACTGGCACCTTCAGGCAAATGCACCTCCGCCACCACCATAGTCTGCAACGAAACCGGAGCCACCCCTCCGTCACCTGCAGATCCACAAGCGTCGAAATCGCCAACGTCAGCCCGAGCAGAAAATGAAAGCCGGGAACGCTTAGGCTCTGGCCGCACATCATCAGACCCGGAGGCCGACTCAGAGACACGTGCAACACAAGCTGGGCGAACCGACGCACGTCGCAGAACGGCAGCATCCTCAACCACATGGGGCACCAGGCCAGGCACAGGAGGAAGCGCCGGATCCACCCCATCACCCAGCAAAGCCGAAACAGCCGGCAAGGGCGCAGGGACAGACGCAGCAGAGGACGAACTGGAAGACGGGGGAATCGAGCAGCAGGCAGTCGGAAGAACCCCAGGGACACTAGTCGGAGCAGGATGATCACCCTGCGACGCCACAACATCATGAGGAGAGGCGACAACAACAGGGGGCGCACCAGGCGGCGCAACAGGCGACACAGGGGGCACATCCGCGGCTGAAGAGACGTCCACATCCACTGAATCCTCCTCCACAGGAAGCGGTGGAAAATCCTCCTCACTGAAGAGGTTCACGGGTGCAAGGAAGGCGCAGAACAGTCAGCAGCCTGATGGCCCAAGAGGCCACAACGATAACACGTCCGAGGCTGGCGGGCGTAAAACACCCGAACGTTGTAGCCCATAAGCCGCACAGAGGACAGAATATCTTCCCGGAGCCTCATGCCCAGGGTGCGTATGTTAGTCCTCATGCCCAGGGTGCGTATGTTAGTCCTCATGCCCAGGGTGCGTATGTTAGTCCTCACACCCTTTAAGTGGACTGGAAGACACCACGTTCACTCGCACACTAACCACTGCGCCATACCGGCCGAAGTACCGCCGTAGCAGACTCTCTGGAAACTCCAACGGAGCCCCATGCACACAAACGTACGTGAGGGCACCACTCCGATCAGATAGTGACACAGTGCCCGCACCATCCGGCAGGGGCAATGTCCGCCCCTCGTAACGACGGAGAAACTCGCGATATGCCAATTCCTCGGTAAACTTCAATATCGCTCGACGAGCTGTCACCAGCTCGACACCATAAATGTCTATCACAGGTCCATGAAGCACCTCACACACCAGCGCTATCTCTGGGTACCCAGCCCGGCCAGAAAATTCGAGGCCCACAGACTGAGCCCGCAGTACAGGGGGGAGGGGGACCCCCATCGTTAACTCCACGTCAGCACAGGCAGGCAGAGACACACCCGCCCTCAACCGGCCAAATTGGTAAACACCACCAACAGCCGGAGCGCCGATTCACCACGTCCGCCCCTACCAAAGCTAGGGCTAGACTCTCACACCACAAACATTGCCTCTCAACAGCACACCACCCAACACCCCGTCTCAACACCAAACCACCCAACACCACACTACAAACACCCCTCTCAACACCACACCACCCAACACCCCTTTCTTCACGCAACACCACCAATACCTCCCTCTTAACACCACACCACAAACACCCCCTCTCAACACCACACCATCCAGCATCCCCTCTCAACACCACACCACCCAACACGACACCACCCAACACCCCCCTCTCAACACCACACCACGCAACACCCTCATTCACCACCACACCTCACAACACCTCCCTCTCAACACTACACCACCCAACACTCCCTCCAAGGGAGTCTAGCCCTAGCTTCGGTAGGGGAAGGACGTGGTGAATCGGCGCTCCGGCTGTTGGTGGTGTTTACCAATTTGGCCGGTTGAGGGCGGGTGTGTCTCTGTCTGCCTGTGCTGACGTGGAGTTAACGATGGGGGTCCCCCTCCCCCCTGTCCTGCGGGCTCAGTCTGTGGGCCTCGAATTTTCCGGCCGGGCTGGGTACCCAGAGATAGCGCTGGTGTGTGAGGTGCTTCATGTCCCTGTGATCGACATTTATGGTGTCGAGCTGGTGACGGCTCGTCGAGCGATATTGAAATTTACCGAGGAATTGGCATATCGCGAGTTTCTCCGTCGTTACGAGGGGCGGACATTTCCCCTGCCGGATGGTGCGGGCACTGTGTCACTCTCTGATCGGAGTGGTGCCCTCACATACGTCAGTGTGCATGGGGCTCCGTTGGAGTTTCCAGAGAGTCTGCTACGGCGGTACTTTGGCCGGTATGGCGCAGTGATTAGTGTGCGGGTGAACGTGGTGTCTTCCAGTCCACTTAAGGGTGTGAGAACCAACATTCGCACCCTGGGCATGAGGCTCCGGGAAGATATTCCGTCCTCTGTGCGGTTTATGGGCTACAACGTTCGGGTATTTTACACCCACCAGCCTCGGCCGTGTTATCGTTGTGGCCTCTTGGGCCATCAGGTTGCTGACTGTTCTGCGCCTGCCGTTGCACCCGTGAACCTCTTCAGTGAGGTGGATTTTCCACCGCTTCCTGTGGAGGAGGATTCAGTGGATGTGGCCGTCTCTTCAGCCCCTGATGTGCCCCCTGTGTCGCCTGTTGCGCCGCCTGGTGGGCCCCCTGTTGTTGTCGCCTCTCCTAAAGAGGTGGTGGCGTCGCAGGGTGATCGTCCTTGAGGTTATCTTGAGATGATTTTGGGGTTTAGTGTCCCCGCGGCCCGGTCCTCGACCAGGCCTCCACCCCCAGGAAGCAGCCCGTGACAGCTGACTAACTCCCAGGTACCTATTTACTGCTAGGTAACAGGGGCATTCAGGGTGAAAGAAACTTTGCCCATTTGTTTCTGCCTCGTGCGGGAATCGAACCCGCGCCACAGAATTACGAGTCCTGCGCGCTATCCACCAGGCTACGAGGCCAGTCCTGTGCCGACTTGTGTCCCTAGGATTCTTCAGACTGCCTGCTGCACGATTCCCCCGTCTTCCAGTTCGTCCTCTGCTGCGTCTGACCCTGTCCCTGCACCTTCGCCGTCTGTTCCGGCTGTGATGGGTGTTGGGGTGGATCCGGCGCTTCCTCCTGTGCCTGGCCTGGTGCCCCATGTGGTTGAGGATGCTGCCGTTCTGCGACGTGCATCGGTTCGCCCTGCTTGTGTTGCGTGTGTCTCGGAGTCTGCCTCCGGGTCGGATGATGTGCGGCCCGAGCCTAAGCGTTCTCGGCGTTCGTCTTCAGCATGGACAGATGTTGGCGACTTCGTCGCTTGTGAATCTGCCGGCGACGGAGGGGTGGCTCCGGTTATGTTGCGTACTACGGTGACGGCGGAGGTGCATTTGCCTGAGGATGCCCGTGCCAGTGTTTCGGCCTCCACTGCAGATATGGTGACTGAGGTTCCTGCTTCGGGTGCGTCGCCTGCATCGGATGGCTCCGGTTCTTCATGGGGGGTGGTTCCCCCTGCCGAGGTTCGTGGTGAGCGGGGTGGCCTGGTGATGGTGTTGAAAAAGACTGCTCGTTCTGGGGGTTCTGTAACCCCTTCCTCGGTCCCCGTTTCATCGGCTGCGGTCTCGACGCATCTTCCGTCTCCGGCCGTCTCTTCAGTGTCTCCTGCGGTCTCGGTGGAGTTGCCATCTCGTCGATTGTCCTGTGCTCCTGTGCGTACGGCGACGCGGCCGTCTCGGCAGCCCTCGTACGCTTCAGCGGTGTCGTCTGCTACCTCAAAGGACGTGGGTTGCGCTCCCCAGCCTCGTTATGCGACTTGCGGCAGTGAGCTTAAGGAGTGGCCGTTTCCACCTGATCTGGTGGTTCCCGAGTTTATGAAGGGCCCGCGGCGGCAGGGGGATTGTCCCCCTACCGACAGGGAATATATGATTTGGGAGGCCTACAAGCGACGGTATCCCTGGGCTGCGGAGACGTATGGTCTTGTCTCTGAGGAATGTGTTCCTCACTCGTGATTTCTTTGTGTGTTACACTCGTGATTCCTTTGTGTGTTATGGGTTGTTTCCATTAGTGTGCATGGGTGTGGGGTGCGGGTCAGGTGTGTGTGAGTGGGTGGGGCGGGTTTGTTTTCCGGTCCTGCGTGCTCCGGTTTGTGGTTGTGGGTTTTTTGTGTGGCTTGTGTGTATGTGTCCGGTTCCTGTGCGGTCCGGGGTTTGGTTTGTGTGTCTGGTTGTGGGTGTCATGTGCTTATGTTATGCTTTGTGGTTTTATGGTTGTATGATGCTGTTTGTGCGATTGTTTGTGTGGTGTTGAGTGCCCTTCAGGCTGTTGGCGTGACCTGGTCTGGGTTTATGCTTTTTGTCGGGTTTTGCCATTGAGCTTTTCCTTTTGTTTATTGTATAAATATGTTGTTGTATTGTTAGTTATTTATTATTTACTTTTTTGTTTTTATGTTGGTGCCTCTCCGTGTGTGTTTGCGGTGCTGGTAGCCTTGTTCTGTATGTTTCAGGTTTTGGTGTGTTATTTCTGTTTTGTATTCTGCTGTTTTTCACTTAATTATTGTATTCTGTGTGTAATTATTGTTGTTTTATGATCGGCCCTTCCGGCCGGCGTTATTGTGTTTAGTACTTTTGTTCCTTAGTTTTGCCCGTTTGTGCTTTGTCTTTTTGTTCTGTTTTATGATGTAACTTTTCCTTTTATTGTACTTATAAGCATGTTTGCATGTAAAAATAAAAAAAAAAAAAAAACACTCCCTCCAAAACACCACACCACCCAACACCCCCCTTCTCACCACCACACAACCCAAAACCCACCCTCTCAACACCACACCACCGAACACCTCCCTCTCACCGCCACACCACCCATCACCCCCTCCCCTCTCACCGTCACAACACAAAACACCCCCTTTCAACAACACACCAACCAACAACCTCCTCTCAACACCACATCACCCTACACCCCCTCTAAATTTCACACCACCCAACACCCTCTCTCAACACCACACCACAAGCACCCCCTCTCAACACTACACCACAAACAACCCCACTCAACACCACACCACCCCACATCCCATCTTAACACAACACCACCCAACACCTCCCTCTCAACATCACACCACCCAACACCTCCCTCTCAACACCACTCCAACCAACAACCCCTCTCAACACCACACCACCTTACACCCCCTCTCAACACCACACCCCACAAACACCCCCTCTCAACTCCACACCACCCAACACCCTGTCTCAACACCACACCACACCACAAACAACCCCTCTCAAAATCACACCACCCAACACCACCACTCAACACCACACCACCCTACATTCCCTCTCAACACCACACCACCCAACACCTCCCTCTCAACACCTCATCACCCAACACTCACCCCTCTCTCACCATCACACAACCCAACACACCTCTCTCTCCACCACACCACCCAACACCCCCCTATCACCACCACCACCACAACACCCAACACCTCTCTCACCACAACACCACCCAACGCCCCCCTCTCAACACCACACCACCAAACACCTCCCTCTCAACACCACACCACCCAACACCTCCCTCCCAACACCACACCACCAAACACCTCCCTCTAAACACCACACCCCCAACACCTCCCTCTCAACACCACACCACCCAACACCCCCACTCACCACCATACCACCCAACACCTTTCTCTCAACACCACACCACCCATCACCCTCCTCTCAACCCTACACCACCCAACACCCCCTCTCACCACCACACCACCTAACACACCCACTCACCATTACACTACCCAACACCTCCCTCCCAACACCACACCACCCAGCACCCCCCTCTCAACACACCACCACCCAACACCCCCACTCACCACCACACCACCCAACACCCCTCTCTCAACACCACACAACACAACACACCCATCTCAACCCCACACCACCCAACACCTCCCTCTCAACACCACACCACCCAACACCCACTCTCACCACTACACCACCAACACCCTCTCTCAATACCACATCACCCAACATCCCCTTCTCAACACCACACCACCCAACACCCCCCTCTCAACTCCACACCATCCATCGCTTCCCTCTCAACACCACACCACCCAACACCCTCTATCAACACCACACCACTCAACACCCCCCTCTCAACACCACACCACCTAACACCCCCCCATTCAACACCACACCACCTGTGGGACATTTGGGGCTTGACTCTAATTATTTAAATATTAATATAGTAAAATCAATTACGAAGGACCACCCGATTTTATAGTAAAGAGGGAAACTGAGAAAATATGATCATTAGAAAATTCCTAGATGAACCAGTAACTATGGATAAAATACTAGAGAATATGATCACTGAAATTATTAATGGGCTGTATAATTAAATGAATCAAAGCCTCAAACACCTACATTGGGGGGGTATTACTGGAACTCAATACGTCCAGGAACTAGTGTGGTTCGTTCACCAGTCCAATGTATAATAATCTAATCCTATGAATATTTATAGAGTCATTATCTTTATCATCAAAAAGAACATAGACTACGAACATGAAATAATAAGTTTAATAAACACATGTTATTCCAATGAACAGAGTTCTGCATGTAAAGGAGTACAGATAATAATCAAGGAATACACAAGGAATCTTAGCTTAATGACGATTCCCCAGAAGTTAGTCACGACTCGTCTTCTGATTCTCCTGGACTCGTCATAGAACACTGGGAGTTGATTAACATGGGAAATGACAGCTCGGAGAATTCTTCACACACGCTGTAAATCAAATTGGTTTCAGTAGTAACAAATTAAACTACTAGAAATCTATATTCAAGAAAACGAGATTAAAAACAGGAGAAAATAATGACCTGTAGTTTTTTATTGTCGCACGGCGTCACGACAAGCTACCCAGCTATAAACCCACCCCCTATATGATGCATCAAATAAGGATCAAGGTACTTAGCTAATATGGGCACTGTGTAAGTTAAGGCTTGCCGAAGGTCGCGTCCTAGGTTCCGGTCTAGCCTATCCTAGATACTGACGCGCTTCACTGGCCGGTCACGTGGAGTTACATAGAACCAAATTTAACAGGTTCCGTAAATGACACTGACACCAGTGAAGGTATTGTCTGCAAAGGTTCTTCACACCTCACAGTGGCGACTTTCTTCTAGAGATTTGATGGCGTCTACCCTGATGGCTGGGTAATGGCGTCTCCTCGTGAGCGCTTCGCCACGTGAACACGTCTGCTCGTGAACGTTTCTACACGTGTACTGGCGTCTCTTCCGCCCCGCTCCGCGTCCCGCGTTTGTTCCCAAATTATTTATTATGGATATTATCATTTCTCGCAGTTGTGCTTGAAATGCTCGGGTTAGGACGGGTTTATTATTTGGAGGAGTTAAATATTATTATTTGCCCGTTTTATGATAGTAAACGAACAAGGGAGAAGAATTAAAGTCTCTCCAGGGCATTCACGCGTGACGTTAATTTTATTACTAGATAACAGCTATAACTATAAACGCTCTATTTGGCTTTAGTTGGAGATCAGTTTATCTGTAATTAATTATCACACAGAACACCGTTGTTTATAGAGAATCAAATTCAATTCTCGGACACATTGGATATAAATGTGTTTATTACAATGGAATCTGACGCAATACTGGCGTCGGGTGACGTAAGAATTCTAGCCTTATTGTACAGATGTAATTATTAGTACATGTGAACTCTACGTTGGGTTAATTTTATCACTACAATGATTAGTAGAATTAGTAATAATTAATGAGAATACAACAGGGTTGTATTTAGTGTTGGAAATTTTCAACATAACTCCGGGGGGAGGATTCTAGGGTCGTAGTGTAATGTGGAGTACTGACACCTATCCCGAAGTTGGTATTAATATTAGTATGTTAGTATGTTAGTACACACATAACGAATGTCCCGTATTTGTCAAGGACTTACAAGAAACTTAAGTCTTGCTAATTTCATGTCAAATGAAACATGTTATTTATAGCCTACACAATAATTAAAGATTTTAAATCACACAATATTAACAACAGAATCTACTGTGATGGGAATGTCCTGGGTCATAGTGACTTGTAATGGTTTGTTACATGACATCACACCGCAGTATCATCATAGTTATCTAAATTGGGTGTAAAAGGAATTACTCTTGTTCAGAGTTGTAATAGGCTTGCAGATTCCGCCTACATTGTTGAGCAGCAGCTCTAGTGGGGCGGTTGCTCTGAGGATCAGAATTACTGTCCTCGGAAATTACTGGGGAAACTGGATCCGGCTGATATTCTCGCTCAGCCAATTCAAGAGGAACCAGCTTCTCTGAAGTTTTTAGAGTAGTGTTGCCTCGGCATAAAACTTTCACTACTCTCAGGACACCTTGATGATCTGGATGAATGGCAACAATTTTGCCTATGGGCCACTCTGACCTTGGTCCATCACTGTCGACTAGTACTAGGTCCCCTGGTTTTAATTGCACTTTATTGTAAGGACTCGAAGCTCCGTAGTGGTACTCTCGTAGAGCTGTGAGGTACTCTCGAGTCCACACCTCATTCCACCTGTTAATAACTCTGGAGAGATGCTGGTAGCTTTCCACCAAGTCACCTCTGGTCACATGTGACGGGTCTACGGGGTCCTCTTCGGCTAAAGGGATGAGAGGGCTCAGTAGACCTCCATGGATCAAGTGTGAGGGACTCAGAGGTTCCCTCTGGGTGAAATCATCAGACAGGTAGGTTATTGGGCGGTTATTGACTCGCGCCTCGATTTCCAAAACAATAGTTTGGAGTTCGGAGTAACTGACCTTTTGTCTGTGTAAAGGTTTCCTTAGACACTTCTTGACTGTGCCTACCATTCGCTCATAGAACCCACCTTGCCTAGGGGCTGTCCTCTCCAATTCTGCTGGGCATCTTTTCCTTCTGTTTCGTTTTTCTCCCCCTCTTCTCCTATCTGCTTGCCGTTTCCTGCCGACCTTTTGCTCGTTCTGGTTCTTCCCTTGGACTTCTTCTATTTTGACGCCCGGGTGCTTGAGGAGGCATACTCATGCACCCGTAGAACTGCAGTACCCGACGTCGAGAGCGAGGGGAACCTTTTATTGTCAATCCCCACTTCGTCACTGAACCCGATCTCGACGGACTGTCGGTTTCTTAAGGTGGCGTTTGTGGGGCGTATACTCGCGACGCACCCCTAGGAGGCCCCGACGAGATCGGCGATAGCTTCTTGTCGGGTGTCCTGCCTCTAATTGTGGCTCCATGGTGGGTGTGGGGGCACATTCGTGAGTGAATTCTTCTTTCGTCAAGATGATTACCCCTACTTCGGCTTCTTCTGGTTTACCTTCTCAGGCTCGTGGGGTGGGCGACCAAGCCCCCGAGTCGGTCCGTATTGGAAGACCGGGCTCTGTAGCCTCCGCTGCATTGGGCCCCGACCTTGCTCCTCCTTTGGCCTCTCTGACTCCTTCCTCTGGCTCCCCTCCCTCCTCTGTGGTTGGGTCGAGCCCCAAGCCCCCAGTGGTGACTACCTCGTCCCCTGGCGCGGCTCCTTCTCTAGTTGTAACTACTGCGCCTTTTAACCCCTCTCTCTCTGGGGGTTCTCACCACCGTCCTCGTCACGGCCGCCCTCGATCGATTCCTTCCAGTTCTGCTACCTATCAAGCCTTGTTTGGTCCCGCTTCATGGGCCAAATATTTTGATCTCCTCCCTCTTGATTCTGCGCCTCCTGACGATTTCTCCCTCCATCGACATCTCATTGATTCCGTGGATGCCTCCATTACTTTCAACCCCACTCGTCTCGGTACACGTGTCGTTGCTGCTCCTTCTCAGGATGCTGCTTCCCGCTTGGCTGCCTTATCCTGCCTTGGCGAGACCCCCGTTCGGGTCTCGAAGAACGCTCAGTTGAATGCCAGTGTTGGCACTATTTTGCTCCCGCCCCATGTTGCGACCGGTGTTCGGGACCTGCGCGACTGCCACGACGATATTCGACATATCCTCGCTGCCCAGGGCCATTCTATTCTCCAGGTGGACACGTTTACTCGTCCCCCTCGTGGTAGTCGCCGTCAACCCCTCCGGGTTGTGAAGATTACCTTTGATGGTAGGACCCTTCCACCCTCTGTCATTCTTGCTGGTGCCAGGTGCTCTGTCCAGGAGTACATTCCTTCTCCTCGGCTCTGCAACAAGTGCTGGAGGTTTGGGCATGGTGCCCTCCGCTGCTCCGGGACTGTCTCTTTCTGTCCTTTGTGTGGTGGCGAAGGTCACTCTAAGTCGGAGTGCGCTTCTCCCCAGGCTCGTTGCCTCAACTGCGGTGAGGCCCATCCTACCTTCTCCCGTGCGTGTGTCCATTACAAGCTTGAGGCAGCCGTCCTCAACTTGAAGCACCGGGAGCGTTTATCTTTTCCTGAGGCGAGGCGCCAGGTTCGCCGGCTCCCGCCTTATGCTAATATCTCTTATGCTCGCGTGTTGCGCTCTTCCTCTCCTCGTCCTTCCCGCCTTCCTCAGACTCACAACCGTTTCCGGGCCTTGGACCCTGTTGCGCCCACTGCCCCCTCCTCTGTCCCTTTGGGTTCTCTCCCGAAGGATCCTCCTCCTGGTCCTCTGTCTGGGGTTCCCCTTCCTTCTACCCGGTCTGTCGTGTCTTCTGTGTCTTCTTCCTCGTCCCCCTCCGATCCTCCTTCCCATCCTCTTCCTCCATCTATCGGCTCTCCCCACCGCCTGTCGGTGCGGGCGGATGTCCATCGCTCTCCTAACGGCCGTCGTGTGTGCTCTCGTTCGGCTTCTCCTGTTGAGACACTGGAATCCGTTGCCCGGTACGTGGTTGCTGGGACACCGGTCTCTTTAAGTCAGAAGCGTAAGCCTGGCTCCTCTCCTTCCTCTTCCCCGGCGGGTAAGAAGGCTTCGCTTTCTTCCTCAGCTCCTCCTTCTGGCTCTGTTGCTCCTTCCCCTCCCGTTTCAGTGCTTGCGCCCCCTGTTCCTGCTATGGAGGTTTCTTTGGCCCCTGCTTCCCTTTCGGTTGCTGCTCTCTGGGGTGCGCTCCCCTCTTTCTACTCCCCCTCTTCCTACTGCTGTCCTTGACTGCTCCTCTCCGTTGTCTCCTCCTCCTCCTCCTCCTCCTCCGGACCCTGCCCGCCCACCTCTGATCTGTTCTCCCGTTTCCTTCCCTCCGTCTTTGCTCAGTTTACCCATGCCCCCTAACCCTGACTTTGCTGACCCTGATCCCGACCCTGATATTCTTTAACGTGCTCTGTTGGTCTTTCGCCTTTGTTTCTTCCTTGTTCTCTGTTTTTGTCCTTTCTCTTCTCGTCGTTGTCCATTCTTCAATGGAACGTTCGAGGTTATTACGCCAATTTCCTCGAACTCCAACTTCTGGTTTCGCGGTTTTCGCCCCTTTGTGTCTGTCTCCAGGAGCCAATGCTTGGTGCTCGTCCTGGTCGTTTTCGTGGCTATTCCTTTCTCTCCCCCCCCCCCCAGCCATTGCTGGGGCTTCTAATTCTTCTGCTCTCTTGATTCGGGCTGATGTTCCCTTTGTTCCTTTACTTTTTCCTTCGCCTCTCCATTGTTCTGCTGCTCGTATCTTTGTGGGGAAATGGTACACAGTTTGTTCCATTTATCTCCCCCCGAGTGTCCCGCTCTCTCTTCCTGATTTGAAACACCTCCTAGACTCCTTGCCGGAGCCTGTGCTCCTGCTGGGTGACTTCAATTGTCGTCATTCTCTTTGGGGTGACGTTCTGACGAATACCCGGGGTCGCCTCCTTGAGCCGTTTCTCCTCTCTTCTTCCCTGTCTCTTCTGAATTCTGGTGAGCCCACTCATTTGGACTCTCGAACTCGCACCCTTTCTTGTCTTGATCTTTCTCTCTGCTCTTCTTCTCTTTACTTAGATTTCACGTGTCAGGTTCTTGATGACCTCCATGGAAGTGATCATTTCCCCATCCTTGTTTCCTTTTTCTCTTTTCGCCCTTCCCTCTCTTTCCCTAGGTGGCAGTTTGCTAAGGCGGACTGGACCCTATTTTCCCTCAGTGCTACTCTCTCTGACCTCTCCCTTCTGCCCCTCTCTCGCGCTCTCCTCCTTTTTCATGACACTGTCTTCGACGCTGCCCTCCGCTCTATCCCTCGCTCTTCCTCTGGGGGTCCACGGAAGTGCGTTCCCTGGTGGAATGCGGACTGTGCTCGGGCTGTCCGCTGTAAGCGTGCAGCCTGGAAGAAGCACCGCCGTAGGCAGACGACCGATTCTTTTCTTTTCTTTCGGAAAGCGAGTGCGGTGGCCCGTAGGGCCATCCGTACGGCTAAACGTGAATGTTGGGCATCTTACGTCTCAACAATTACGTCCGAAACCCCTCTGGCCCAGATCTGGAAGCGTATCCGCAAGATAGCGGGTAAGTTCGTTCCCGATGTTTCACCGGTCCTTCACCTCCATGATACTCTTGTGGCGGACCCGTTGCAGGTCGCTTCCGAACTGGGTTCCCACTTTTCTTCTGTTAGCTCTGGTCTTCATCTTCCCCAATCTTTCCTTCTTCGTAAACCTGTCCTTGAGTCTCGTCCTTTAGATTTCTGCACTCATCTTCAGCTTCCCTATAATGATCCCTTCTCTCTCTCTGAACTTCGTTCTGCCCTGGCCCTCTGCGGTTCTACGGCGGCTGGCTCCGATGGTATTCATTATGAGATGCTTCGCCATCTCCCTCCGAGCACGTCTCAGTATTTACTGAGTCTGTATAATCGGATCTGGGAGTCGTCGTCAGTCCCTGAGGACTGGCTCGATGCCGTTGTCCTCCCTGTTCGCAAACCGGGGTCTCTGGGTAAGTCCCCTAAGGACTTTCGCCCTATTGCTCTCACAAGTTGTGTCTGCAAACTCTTTGAACGTATGGTTAACGTTCGTCTGATGTGGTTCCTGGAACACCATCACCTCCTCTCCCCTTCTCAATTTGGTTTCCGCAAGTGCCGCAGCACGACAGATGTCCTGGTGAACTTGGAGGTCTATATTCGTACTGCTTTTGCTGCGAAGACCTCCGTTGTTGCCGTCCTTTTTGACCTAGAAAAGGCTTACGACACCACTTGGCGTTATCATATCCTATCTCAACTTCATTCTTTTGGCCTTCGTGGTCATCTCCCTCTCTTTCTCCGCAGCTTCCTCTCTCGTCGTTCCTTTCGGGTGCGCCTTGGTACCGCTCTCTCTCCCTCTTTTCAGCAATACGAAGGTGTGCCCCAGGGTAGTGTTCTGAGCACTACTCTTTTTCTGGTTGCCCTCAATGGTCTTCTTTCCTCTCTTCCTTCTGGTGTATTCTCCGCTCTCTATGTCGATGATCTTACCCTTTGTTGTCAGGGTGATGATTCGCCTTTCCTTCAACGCCGGCTTCAACTTGCCATTGATGCCGTGTCGTCTTGGGCCACAGGTCATGGCTTCAAGTTCTCTACTTCTAAGACTTGTGCCATGACTTTTACGCGGAAACGGGTTGTTCTTCGTCCCTCTTTGTCACTTTATGATCATCCCCTTGAATACAAAGATTCCGCGAAGCTTTTGGGGTTATTCCTTGACACTCGTTTGTCTTGGTCTCCCCATATCTCTTACCTCCGTGTTGAGTGCTCTAAGGCCCTTACCCTCCTTCGGGTCTTGTCCCATACGTCTTGGGGGGCAGATAGGCGCACTCTCCTTGCTTTACATTCCTCTCTCGTCCTGTCTAAGCTCGATTATGGTTGCCCTGCTTACTCGTCTGCTTCTCCTTCTACTCTTCGCCGTCTTGATGCTTTGCACCATACTGGGTTGCGTCTCAGTTCTGGTGCCTTTCGTTCGACTCCCATCCTTAGCTTGTATGTTGACACTGGCTTCCTGTCTCTCCAGGACCGCCGTGATCGCTACTGTCTTCGCTATCTTGCGCGGTCCTTGCAACATCCTTCCTCTCGCCTCTGTCGTGCTTTAACTTTTACCCCTCCTGCGGTTCCTGTTCCTCTTCCCCACCCTCTTTCTGTCCGGTTATCTCGCCTACAGGATTCTCTTTCCGTTCGTATTTCTGATGTTTCTCCTCGTGTTGTTCCTTCTTTGCCCCCGTGGAGGGTCCCTCTTCCGCGGTTTTGTACATCCTTGACCCGTATCACTAAAGCTTTTACCCCTCCTACGGTTCTAAAACGCCTTTTCCTCGAGCACTTTTCTTCTCACTCCCGCTCCGTTTCTGTCTTCACCGATGGGTCTAAGTCAGCGGACGGTGTTGGCTACTCTGTTGTTTTTCCTGATCGCACTTATATGTGTCGCTTGCCTCCGGAGACTAGCATCTTTACAGCGGAACTTTATGCTATTCTCTATGCTCTTCGTCTCCTGCTTTCTCGTTGTCAGTCTTCCTTTGTGGTTGTTGTTGACTCTCGTAGTGCCCTCATGGCTCTCAGGTCCTTTAATCCGGTTCATCCAGTAGTTGTCGAGATCCATTATTGGCTGTTTCTCGTTCACAGTAAATTTAAGTCGGTTGAGTTTTGTTGGGTTCCCAGCCATATTGGTGTGTCTTTAAATGAGCGTGCGGATGCTGCTGCCAAGGAAGCTGTCCGCTCTTGTCCCATCTCTCGCAAGGGCATTCCGTATTCCGACTTTTACCCGGTTATCCATTCCTCAGTCCTTTCCCGTTGGCAGGCTTCTTGGTTGTCTGTTACTGGTAACAAGCTCCGTACTCTTAAATGTTGTGTTTCCTCGTGGCCGTCCTCCTTCCACCGTAACCGGCGGTGGGAAACAGCTCTGGCGAGGTTGCGTATTGGCCATACTCGCTTAACCCATGGTCACTTGATGGAGCGCCGCCCTGCTCCTTATTGTCCTAGTTGCATTGTCCCTCTTACGGTCGTGCATGTCCTTCTTGAATGTCCTGACTTCCAGGACGAGCGTGTGTCTTGCTTTCCGACCGCCCCTCGCGGTCACCTGTCCCTCGATAGAATTCTTGGTGACTCGGATACTTTTGATATCGTTCGCCTTATGCGTTTTTGTTCTCGTATTGGCATCCTTGGTGATATTTAGCGCCCTCTGATTATTTTGCGTACTTGATGGTGCTACATAGCCTTCCCGGTTTGGTGCCTTCTTTTGATAATTACTTACTTACTTGCCAAGGGGCTCTCGGTGCTATGAATTTCCAGTGACATTGTCGTCTCTGTAGGACCGACTGTACTTCTGGGTGATTCCAGACTTCTCGCAAACAAGCTTCTCCTGCCACAAAATTGGAACCATTGTCCGATATCATTAAATTGGGACAAGATCTGCGAGCCTCAAATCTGCGGAAGGCCTGGATGAAGGCTTCAGCACTCATGTCTGAAGTGACTTCTAAATGTACACCTCTGGTTGTAGCACACGTAAAGAGACAAATTTATGCTTTCACTGGTATATTATCTGGGTTGCCAGTGAGAAGTAAGGCTCCTGTGTAATCAACACCAGTGGTTTCGAAAGGACGAAGATGAACCACTCTTTCTTCAGGGAGTGGTGGAGGTCCTGGGTAAGGACATACTCTAGCATCGTATCTTTTACAGATTACACAAGATTTAATAATTGACTTAACTGTCTGACGACCATGAGGAAGCCAGTACTTTTGTCTAAGGTCGGTGAGAGTATCTAACACTCCACCATGTAAAGTACCATATTGATGGTGATGTAAAACAAGAAGTTTAGTGATGATGTGGTGACGAGGTAGAAGAATTGGATTCTTTGTGTCCAAATCAATTTTTGCATGAAGCAAACGTCCTCCACATCGTAGTATATTATGAGTGTTGGCATCATACCAGATACCTAGAGACTTAGTTAATTTATCTGGAAGATTTTCATATTCGCTTCCATATGTCTCTTGTTGTGCACGTTTGATCCAGTAGAAGATAGGATTGGGAAACTTATGTCGAATTCCCATCTTAGCAAGAAAATCAAACACATGTGCAGTCACTCTTAATAACTTGCTTAAGTTAGAATAATTGTGAGGATCAATGGCTAAGATTCGTTGAGGTTCTGGTTCTTTCATGGGAGTGGTGATATTGGTCACTATGACTTGTGGCTTTTGTTTGGGCCACTGACCACCAACAAGCCATGCAGGTCCATTGAACTACAGCGAAGACTTGATAAGTTGTTTTAGTGTTAACCCTCGAGATAAATAATCTGCAGGATTGTCCTTAGTAGGAACATGTCTGAATTTATATCTAACAGATAACTCATGAATCTCCCTGACACGATTACTGACGTAGGGAGTCTTGTTGTTGTTGTTTCTTACCCATTGTAAGACTGCCTCGTTGTCTGACCACACTACAATCTCACCAAAGTGGATATTATTGAGTGTCTTTGCCAGGCAATGAGCCAATCTTACTCCCACCAGCAATGCAGTCAACTCCATTTGAGGCAAAGATCTCTTCTTAATGGGAGCAACTCTTGCTTTAGATGTGAGCAAAATTGATTGTGCACTATTAACTAAGTAGGCTACTGCGCCATATGCTTTGCCAGAGGCATCGCAGAAAACGTGCGAATTGGTGGGTAAGTTTGGTCCTGAAGCATTACGAGGAAATTTCAAAACGCCTAACTGATTAAAATCCGTTGAGAGTATCTGCGATTTAGTTTGCAACTCACTTGGTAACGGATCATCCCATCCCATATGTTTCTGCCAGCACTCCTGCATTAGGAGTTTGCCCCTTATTAATATAGGACTAAGTAGGCCTAAAGGGTCAAATGGTTGACTGACAAACGAGAGCAGTGTTCTCATGGTAAGGGTTGAGTTATCAGTTTGTACTGACTTGACATTCATCTCGTCAGTACTGGTGTTCCATTCCACACCTAGAACCTTTAATTGATTGGGTACCTGATAACCTGGAAATTCTTTCTCGATTACCTGGTTGAGTAATTCATTATTTGAGGCCCATGATTGTAGTGGCATATTGGCTCCTAATAGTTCACGGTTAGCCTCATGGTAGATTTCTACCAGATCAGTTTGATCATTAGTGGTTCCCTGGAAATTGTCGACATACAAGTTGTCGCTAATGTCTGCCTTATAGGGGCTGTTTGATTTCCTCAAATGTGTGTCTAATGCTGCTTGCAAAAGAAACGGTGAGGACGTAGCTCCAAATAATACTGAGGCAAAACGATATGTGATGACTTCACGGTTAGGGTCCAGTGGATCCTTAATCCAGAGGAATTTTGTGTAGTTACGATCTTCCTCCTGCAAACCTACTCGGAGGAAAGCTTTGCTGATATCAGCAGTATAGGCGAAAATACCAGTGCGAAATCGTAACAGCACATCATGTAGCCATTGTGTTAGGCTAGGTCCCGTTTGGAGACATTAATTTAAAGACACACTGTTTGGCTTTACTTTAGCACTACAGTTAAAGACAATACGAATAGGTGTTGTCAATGAGTCTTTCACCACAGCATGATGAGGTAAATAATGACCAATCATTCGGTCATCGTTATCAACAACTTCAATAAATTTACTGTTAAGTTGTTGTTGGATGAGTTGATGATACATGTTTAGTTTGTCTGGCTGCTTCTGTAGTCGTGTTAATTGAGACTGCAATTGTGAGGCTGCCATAAAATAATTAACTGGAAGTTGTGGATGATCCAACTTCCATGGGAGTCTTACCCAGTATTGTTTATTTTCATAGACAACTGTATCCAGGTATTGCTGGTAAGTCCACGTATCATCAGGACTTGGTTGTTCAGGGATAATACCTAAAGTGTCTAAATCCCACAAACGATGTATTGGTGGGTCAGACTCACTATCCTCAGATATTTCTCTGAAACGTAGGGGTGACTGTTCCAAGCCTAGTCACGCCACTATTATGTTATTAGATTGTTGGTTTGTGGACGCTGGATTTTGTCTGAAAAGCACCTGGTCCCGTAAGCAATTTGCCTCCTGCAGACGACAACAAATTCATTCCGTGTTGTGCAGTGCATCCAGTTATAAACTTGTAATAATGATCCGCGCCTATAAGTATTCCAACATCTGTGAGGCAGTCAGAATTTATTTTATAATCTGCTAGCCTCATGCGGTTTCGTCTAAGATGTCTCGCAGTGCGAGCTAACCCAGTGACTTGTAAGTCTGTAGGAAGTTTATCTACTACTACCGCTTGTATTGGACTAGTAGAAGATCTGAGTCTCACTAATACCTTAACTACCTTGTAGTCACGAGGTCCACTATTTGCCAAGAAACCAGAAATATTAAACCTCACACTTTTGGCAGGTTTTAAATTTAACTCATCTACCAACTGTTGTGTAATGAAGGTTTTCTGTGAACCTTGATCAAAAAGACCTCTAGCGTTAATTCTAGATCTTCGGTTTATTAGTCTAAGTTGAGCTGTAGGCAGAGTAGTATTATTGCCTGACTCAGTAGTAAGTACATTTACTTCTTGATGCACTTTGCAATATTGCACTGCGGTAGAATTAGTGGAATTCTCCCCAGTGGTCATGGTTGGTGTAGAAGATTTTCTACATAAGGCGTAGTGATGTACACCTTGGTTGCATCTGTTGCAGGGATGTAGCTGCACTACACATTTTTTGGGATCATGAGAGCCCATGCACTTGGTGTACTTGCGTAGTTCTTGCAACCTTTTAATCCTAGCATTATAAGTAGGATAAACAGAGCATTGGTAGGCGGTATGCCCTTGATTGCAGAGCAGACACCTTCTCTCTTTGTTTGACTTGTTCTCTTTAGTAGACAAGTCATTGGTTATCTCAGAAGGAGACACCGAATATGTACCTACATTTCCACTTCTTTTCCCAGTGGATGGAGTAGTTCTAGATGTAAATTTATTAGACTTATTTAAAGTCATTTTTGGTTTGACTGAAGTGTCAACTTGAGCTGAGTTACGATGGGAGTTAGTAGAGGAGTTTGAAACTTTCTCCCCGTCTTGGTTGGCTCCTTGTCTTTCGACTAAGGTATGTAGACCTTCTGTGATCTCTTTCAAAGTCAAAAAGGTCTTATTGTACATAGTACACAACTTATCTAAAGTTTCTCTTGGCAATTTTCGCTTAACAACTACTTTGGTCATCCATTCGGCTGACTGAACTTGGACTTTAAGGCTTAAGGCCTTGAGTAAAGACTCTAACTCTAGTCTGAAGGTTTGGAGAGAATCTGTGGAATTATTAGCAGATGGTAAATCTAGCAATTTTTGAACTAAGACAGTAACAGTTCTCTCCATGTTATCGTAGTTGGTTTTGAGCAATTGAACAGCCAATGTGTAACCATCACTGGTCAGTGTTATATTAGAGATTACTTTCAAGGCTTCATTTCTTAACAAGCCTTGTAAATAGGTGAATTTGGTGGTTTGAGGAATGTTAGCTTTAGAGTCTACTGCATCTACGAATTTATTCCAGAAATCATCCCAACTTTCATTCTCATCACCAGAGAATGTGGGTATATTGATTTGAGGTAATTTAACCTCAGGATCTGTACGTACAGCAGAAGCTACTGTCAGCTTGTTTTTAGCAATTTGCTTCTTAAAGGGTAGAAGCTTAACTCGTATATCTTCTTCATACTGAGCTAACTCATCTATAACCTCCTCAAGTTCACTACTTTCTACAGAAGTTGAGTGAAGTTCTGTCAAATACAAACTCCTGTGTTGCTTAATATGGGCAAATTTACTTTCAGCAACTTGTAATAAATCTTCTAATTCAAAGTAATCAACAGTTGACTGTTGTGACAGATTTTGGCATTTATTAATCTGTCGGGTCAAATGACCTTTCAGACCTATAAGGGTCCTTTTCATTTTGGTAGCCGTGTCCATTTTGTTGGGTAAAGGCTGATTGGTCAGTAAATATTTATTACTGAGATAACTGGGATATTGACTCATTCAGTGGAGTTCAATATCAATGAGAATAGCCTAATATACTTGAATAGACTATAGTTTTACCTACCTAACACGAAATAGCTAGATATTTTGTGCACTGTCTGAACTTCACCATTAGTTCTCGTCCGGTTAGCTCATCTATATCACCATCAGAGTTAATGGAGATTATCCAGCAATACACAAAATAGATACACAAAATAATCAATACAAGATAAATATTATGGAGACACTCCAATCAGAGTTGTCTTAAAGTTTAATCCCACCCTGGATAGGGTCAGCACAAATAGTACATACACTACTGACTAGCTTAAGTCTAGTCGTGATAATTCCTAACTAAGAACTATAAATTTATTTAGTCTGGGCTTGTACCAAATTCAGCACAATCTCAGCCTAAATTCTACCTAATAAGATTGGTAAAGATTATTGTGGTGCAGTAAGGTGAATATAATTGTGCTGTATTTTTGGGTTTTTTGTTTTTATAAGGGTGTACTTGCACACACAAGTGAAAACATATAAAGGTTATGAGCTGATGCTCCTGGTGACCTAAAGATTCATACTTCTGTATGAGGTATAGGTCTAAGTGTTGTGGGTAATTAACTGTGTCCCACTAAAGCTACCTTATACATGAGGTGAAAGTAGCAATATGTTGGTGTGACTTAGACTAACCTATGTGTTACGTTGTTAGTAGACACAATTAATTAAAATGGTTAGTCTTGATTACATCACACAAGGATTAGTTATTAATAATTAGTATTTGTAATTATAATTTTATGCCTATCCGGTTCGATAAGGACCATAATGTGGGACATTTGGGGCTTGACTCTAATTATTTAAATATTAATATAGTAAAATCAATTACGAAGGACCACCCGCTTTTGTAGTAAAGAGGGAAACTGAGAAAATATGATCATTAGAAAATTCCTAGATGAACCAGTAACTATGGATAAAATACTAGAGAATATGATCACTGAAATTATTAATAGGCTGTATAATTAAATGAATCAAAGCCTCAAACACCTACATTGAGGGGGTATTACTGGAACTCAATACGTCCAGGAACTAGTGTGGTTCGTTCACCAGTCCAATGTATAATAATCTAATCCTATGAATATTTATAGTCATTATCTTTATCATCAAAAAGAACATAGACTACGAACATGAAATAATAAGTATAATAAACGCATGTTAATCCAATGAACAGAGTTCTGCATGTAAAGGAGTACAGATAATAATCAAGGAATACACAAGGAATCTTAGCTTAATGACGATTCCCCAGAAGTTAGTCACGACTCGTCTTCTGATTCTCCTGGACTCGTCATAGAACACTGGGAGTTGATTAACATGGGAAATGACAGCTCGGAGAATTCTTCACACACGCTGTAAATCAAATTGGTTTCAGTAGTAACAAATTAAGCTACTAGAAATCTATATTCAAGAAAACGAGATTAAAAACAGGAGAAAATAATGACCTGTAGTTTTTTATTGTCGCACGGCGTCACGACAAGCTACCCAGCTATAAACCCACCCCCTATATGATGCATCAAATAAGGATCAAGGTACTTAGCTAATATGGGCACTGTGTAAGTTAAGGCTTGCCGAAGGTCGCGTCCTAGGTTCCGGTCTAGCCTATCCTAGATACTGACGCGCTTCACTGGCCGGTCACGTGGAATTACATAGAACCAAATTTAACAGGTTCCGTAAATGACACTGACACCAGTGAAGGTATTGTCTGCAAAGGTTCTTCACACCTCACAGTGGCGACTTTCTTCTAGAGATTTGATGGCGTCTACCCTGATGGCTGGGTAATGGTGTCTCCTCGTGAGCGCTTCGCCACGTGAACACGTCTGCTCGTGAACGTTTCTACACGTGGACTGGCGTCTCTTCCGCCCCGCTCCGCGTCCCGCGTTTGTTCCCAAATTATTTATTATGGATATTATCATTTCTCGCAGTTGTGCTTGAAATGCTCGGGTTAGGACGGGTTTATTATTTGGAGGAGTTAAATATTATTATTTGCCCGTTTTATGATAGTAAACGAACAAGGGAGAAGAATTAAAGTCTCTCCAGGGCATTCACGCGTGACGTTAATTTTATTACTAGATAACAGCTATAACTATAAACGCTCTATTTGGCTTTAGTTGGAGATCAGTTTATCTGTAATTAATTATCACACAGAACACCGTTGTTTATAGAGAATCAAATTCAATTCTCAGACACATTGGATATAAATGTGTTTATTACAATGGAATCTGACGCAATACTGGCGTCGGGTGACATAAGAATTCTAGCCTTATTGTACAGATGTAATTATTAGTACATGTGAACTCTACGTTGGGTTAATTTTATCACTACAATGATTAGTAGAATTAGTAATAATTAATGAGAATACAACAGGGTTGTATTTAGTGTTGGAAATTTCCAACACCACCCAACACCCACCTCTCACCATCACAACACCTAACACACCCCTTTCAATAACACACCAACCAACACCCTCCTATCAACACCACACCACAAACACTCCCTCTCAACACCACACCATTCAACACCCCCTATTCAAAACCACACAACCCAAAACTTTCCTCTCACCACCACACCACCCAACACCCCCCTTTCAACACCACACCACCCAACACCCCCCTTTCAACACCACACCACCCAACACCCCCCTTTCACCACTTCACCATCCAACACCCCCCTTTCATCAGCACACCACCCAACACCCTCCTCTCACCATCACACCACCTAAAACCCCTCTCTACACACCACACCACCCAACACCTCCCTCTCATCCCCACACCACCCAACACCTTCCTCCCCACACCACACCACCCAACACCTCACTCCCAACACCACACCACCCAACACCACCCTCTCAACACAACACCACCCAACACCCACACTCACAACCACACCACCCAACACTCCTTCTCAAAACCACACCCCCCCCCCTCTCAAGACCACACCACCCAACACCCTCTCTCAATACCACATCACCCAACAGCCCCTCTCAACACCACACCTCCCAACACCCCCCTCTCAACTCCACACCATCCAACACTTCCCTCTCAACACTACACCACCCAACACCCTCTATAAACACCACACCACCCAACACCCCCCTCTCAACACCACACCACCAAACGTGTCCCTCTCAACACCACACTACCAAACACCCCCCTATGAGGCTACAAGATGACCTAGACAAACTGAAAGAATGGTCCAACAAATGGCTACTAAAGTTTTACCCGAGAATATGTAAGGTTAATGAAGCTAGGCAGTGGAAACAGTAGGCTAGACACAGGATACCGAATGGGAGATGAAGTCCTTCATGAAACGGACAGAAAGATCTAGCAGTTGATATCACACCAAATCTGTCTCTCAAAGCCCACATATGAAGAATAACATCTGCGGCCTGTGCAAGGCTGGCTAACATCAGAACTTCCTTCAGGAACCTGTGCAAAGATTCATTCAGAACCTTGTATACTACATATGTGAGACCACTCCTGGAATATGCGGCTCCAGCATGGAGCCCGTATCATGTCAAGCACAAGACGAAGCAGGAAAAGTTTAGAGGTGTGCCACTAGGCTAGTCCCAGAACTAAGAGACATGAGTTACGAGAAAAGGCTGTGTGAAATGCACCTCACAACACTGGAAGACAGAAGAGTAAGGGGATACATGTTCACTACCTACAAAAATCTCAGAGGAATTGACAAAGTAGATAAAGATAATCTGAATAACACGGGTGGTACGCAAACAAGGAGACACAGGTGGAAACTGAATGCCCACATGAGCCACAGGGACGTTAGAAAGAACTTTTTCAGTGTCAGAGTAGTTAACGGATGGAATGCATTAGGCAGTGACGTGGTGGAAGCTGACTCCATACACAGTTTTAAATGAAGATATGATAGAGCCCAGTAAGCTCAAGAATCTGAACACCAGTTGATTGACAGTTGAGAGACAGGACCAAAGAGCCAGAGCTCAACTCCCGCATGCACAACTAGGTTAGTACAACTAGGTGAATACTTTGTGGGGTGAGTGTCGGTCGTGTGAGGAAGTGATGTAACGGTCGACCGACGAGGGAGGAGACTATCAGCAGCAGGATGCCGACCCAGACATCTTCGACCATTGAGGAGTTACACTTCGCATCTACGGTCATTGGGGTCTACACAGGCATGTCAAACTGAGGATTCCCTGAGGGCCATATGGGTCACATTTGTGTTGTCATGAGGGCCACACAAGACAACTAATTGAAGCCATTTAATAATAATTATTGCAGAATATTTTTATTACTTAAACTTAGCAACATACAATGTGCATACAAATGTTTTAGCGGCTAGCCAAATTCGTGAAAGCAAAATATTGAAGTAGTCTAACTTCTGATATAGTTCACTGTTTTTGTGACCAAACTAAGCACATGATCCCATTTTAAAATCATTTAATAAAAATTTGGCTGATGACTAATGCAGTGAAAATGTGGAAATAATGAATCTGTATGTGAGTTTCCTATTGTTATTCGTAACTTTGCAGCAACATCATTATGTTTGCCAACTATATTCGCCGTACCGTCAGTAGAGAAGCATGCGAGTTTACTCAAATCCAAACTCTAGTCATGCAGAACCTGCTCGACTTTCTCAAAGATGTCCTGGTTGTTGTCATGCATGGGGATCAGTTCAAGTTCACGCAGTTTTTCACAAATATTAAATCCACTGTCACAGGCCTTGATGAAGACCGCAAGCTGTGCTATTCCAGTGATGTTAACGGTCAGATCAATAGCAATAGAGAAAAAAAAATAAAATCTTAATGATGCAGCCTCCAACTGTTGTTTTAAATTACTTTACATTACATCAATCCGATCAGCAACAGTTTTCTGATTAATTAAATAGCTTTGACTACACAGTATCCTTTGTGCGGGGGCCGCAGGTCTGCTTCTAAAGAGCCGCATGTTTGACATGCCTGTCTACAATCTTCAGTGTCGGTATATAAGGTAGTTAAAATTGTCCTTTTATTTCTCCCGTGTGGTAGGAAAGGCATTATATAAATTATAATGTGAAGGAAAATAAATTATTATTTAAATTTAATACACCGATAGGGATATTTAATAGGGAGCCGGTCGGCCGAACGGACAGCACAATAGATTTGTGATCCTGGGTTCGATCCCAGGTGCCGGCGAGAAACAATGGGCAGAGTTTCTTTCACCCTATGCCCCTGTTACCTAGCAGTAAAATAAGTACCTGGGTGTTAGTCAGTTGTCACGGGCTGCTTCCTGGGGGTGAAGGCCTGGTCGAAGACCGGGCCGCGGGGACACTAAAAGCCTCGAAATCATCTCAAGATAACCACATTAAATTAGAATGTGTGTGGTCTGACGCCTAGAAGCGTTTTGCAAGACTTCTCAAATTTTCAAAGACTAATTTTTATGAACTCCGTTTCATGCTTATATTTATTTTTGGATGTGGTGATAGGATACAAATGTTTTTAGGTGAGGTGACAGGAAACAAACAAATGGGAAAAGACAGAACACGAAACAATGGGTATATAACCATGGGTATACATTTTATCTGCTTGCTTCTGAGCTGGTTTGAGGTCTTGAAGTGTACAGAATGTAATTATGTGTTAAAACCAGCAATCAACAGCCAATTGACTTTTTGATGTGTAGGGGCTCGCTGATGTCGAGTCTCCTGTTATTGTTGTATCTATCAGAAATTTCTGTGTTTCTTGTTAAGATTTCTCTGGTGATGGTCTGGTTGTGTGAGGAGATTAAATGCTCCTTAATGGAGCCCTATTGTTTATGCATTGTTAATCGCCTGAAAAGAGACGTTGTTGTCTTGATTATGTACTGAGATCTTTGGAGGCTGACAGTCCCCAAGTGGGCATGTGAAGGCATAGACGACAATGGTTTCTTCAAAGCGTTCTGTTTGGTGTTTGGAGAGTTCTTCATGAGTAGGTTAGCCGGTTTCTTGTTTTTAAAGTTAATTGATAATTGTATTTTCTCTTTTGTGTCTGTGGGGATAACGTTCCTATTAAAAATATCTTTCAGGACACTTTCCTCCGTTTTGTGAGCCATTGAAAAGAGGTTCCTGTAAAACAGTCTAATAGGAGGTACAAGTGTTGTGTTGGTTGACTCTTCAGAGGTTTCATTGCGTTTCACCTGTCTTTTGATGACGTCTTCAACATAACCGTTAGAGAAGCCATTATTGACTAGGACCTGCCCTACTCTGCAGAGTTCTTCGTTGACCAGGTCGACGAAGATCTACATATACATACATATATATATACATACATACATATATATATATATATATATATATATATATATATATATATATATATATATATATATATATATATATATATATATATATATATATACATATATGTATATATATACATATATGTATATATATACATATATGTATATATATATATATATATATATATATATATATATATATATATATATATATATATATATATATATATATATGTATATATATATACATATATATATAGTATATATATATACATATATATATATATATATATATATATATATATATATATATATATATATATATATATATATATATATGTCGTACCTAATAGCCAGAACGCACTTCTCAGCCTACTATTCAAGGCCCGATTTGCCTAATAAGCCAAGTTTTCATGAATTAATGTTTTTTCGTCTACCTAACCTACCTAACCTAACCTAACCTAGCTTTTTTTGGCTACCTAACCTAACCTTACCTATAAATATAGGTTAGGTTAGGTTAGGTAGGGTTGGTTAGGTTCGGTCATATATCTACGTTAATTTTAACTCCAATAAAAAAAAATTGACCTCATACATAGAGAAAAGGGTTGCTTTATCATTTCATAAGAAAAAAATTATAGTAAATATATTAATTCAGGAAAACATGGCTTATTAGGCAAATCGGGCCTTGAATAGTAGGCTGAGAAGTGAGTTCTGGCTACTAGGTACGACATATATATATATATATATATATATATATATATATATATATATATATATATATATATACTATATATATATACTATATATATATATATACTATATATATATAGTATATATATATATATATATATATATATATATATATATATATATATATATATATATATATATATATTTATAATGTCGTACCTAGTAGCCAGAACTTACTTCTCAGCCTATTATTCAAGGCCCGATTTGCCTAATAAGCCAAGTTTTCCTGAATTAATATATTTACTATAATTTTTTTCTTATGAAATGATAAAGCAACCCTTTTCTCTATGTATGAGGTCAATTTTTTTTTATTGGAGTTAAAATTAACGTAGATATATGACCGAACCTAACCAACCCTACCTAACCTAACCTAACCTATATTTATAGGTAAGGTTAGGTTAGGTAGCCAAAAAAAAGCTAGGTTAGGTTAGGTTAGGTAGGTTAGGTAGACGAAAAAACATTAATTCATGAAAACTTGGCTTATTAGGCAAATCGGGCCTTGAATAGTAGGCTGAGAAGTGTGTTCTGGCTATTAGGTACGATATATATATATATATATATATATATATATATATATATATATATATATATATATATAACTTTTTAGACACTCAACCCACCAGGAGACTCGAACACTGGCCAACAAGGTGGCAGTTGCATGCTGTATCCACTACGCTATACTTCAAAGCCATTAAGAGAGGTAGGAATTCTGGGGTATTTAACCAACTTTAATTTAACCAAATCAATTTGTTGGTTAAATACCCCAGAATTCCTACCTCTCTTAATGGCTTTGAAGTATAGCGTAGTGGATACAGCATGCAACTGCCACCTTGTTGGCCAGTGTTCGAGTCTCCTGGTGGGTTGAGTGTCTAAAAAGTTATAAACTTCAGCTACTGGAATAGGGTAGTCTGTGCATATATATATATATATATATATATATATATATATATATATATATATATATATATATATATATATATATATGTCGTACCTAGTAGCCAGAACGCACTTCTCGGCCTACTATGCAAGGCCCGATTTGCCTAATAAGCCAAGTTTTCCTGAATGATTATATTTTCTCAATTTTTTTTCTTATGAGATGATAAAGCTACCCATTTCATTATGTATGAGGTCAATATATTTTTATTGGAGTTAAAATTAACGTAGATATATGACCAAACCTAACCAACCCTACCTAACCTAACCTAACCTATCTTTTTAGGTTAGGTTAGGTTAGGTAGCCGAAAAAGTTAGGTTAGGTTTGGTTAGGTAGGTTAGGTAGTCGAAAAACAATTAATTCATGAAAACTTGGCTTATTAGGCAAATCGGGCCTTGCATAGTAGGCAGAGAAGTGCGTTCTGGCTATTAGGTACGACATATATATATATATATATATATATATATATATATATGTCGTACCTAGTAGCCAGAATGCACTTCTCAGCCTACTATGCGAGGCCCGATTTGCCTAATAAGCCTAATGTTCATGAATTAATATATTTTCTCTAATTTTTTTCTTATGAAATGATAAAGCTACCCATTTTATTACGTATGAGGACAAATTTTTTTTATTGGAGTTAAAATTAACGTAGATATATGACCGAACCTAACCAACCCTACCTAACCTAACCTAACCTATCTTAATAGGTTAGGTTAGGTTAGGTGGCCGAAAAAGTTAGGTTAGGTTAGGTTAGGTAGGTTAGGTAGTCGAAAAACAATTAATTCATGAAAAGTTGGCTTATTAGGCAAATTGGGCCTTGCACAGTAGGCTGAAAAGTGCGTTCTGGCTACTAGGTACGACATATATATATATATATATATATATATATATATATATATATATATATATATATATATATATATATATATATATATATATATATATATATATATATATATACTATATATATATACTATATATATATATATATATAGTATATATATATAGTATATATATATATATATATATATATATATATATATACTATATATATATGTATATATATATACTATATATATATATATATATATATATATATATATATATATATATATATACATATATGTATATATATACATATATGTATATATATATATATATATATATATATATATATATATATATATATATATATATATATATATATATGTATGTATGTATATATATATATGTATGTATATGTAGATCTTCGTCGACCTGGTCAACGAAGAACTCTGCAGAGTAGGGCAGGTCCTAGTCAATAATGGCTTCTCTAACGGTTATGTTGAAGACGTCATCAAAAGACAGGTGAAACGCAATGAAACCTCTGAAGAGTCAACCAACACAACACTTGTACCTCCTATTAGACTGTTTTACAGGAACCTCTTTTCAATGGCTCACAAAACGGAGGAAAGTGTCCTGAAAGATATTTTTAATTGGAACGTTATCCCCACAGACACAAAAGAGAAAATACAATTATCAATTAACTTTAAAAACAAGAAACCGGCTAACCTACTCATGAAGAACTCTCCAAACACCAAACAGAACGCTTTGAAGAAACCATTGTCGTCTATGCCTTCACATGCCCACTTGGGGACTGTCAGCCTCCAAAGATCTCAGTACATAATCAAGACAACAACGTCTCTTTTCAGGCGATTAACAATGCATAAACAATAGGGCTCCATTAAGGAGCATTTAATCTCCTCACACAACCAGACCATCACCAGAGAAATCTTAACAAGAAACACAGAAATTTCTGATAGATACAACAATAACAGGAGACTCGACATCAGCGAGCCCCTACACATCAAAAAGTCAATTGGCTGTTGATTGCTGGTTTTAACACATAATTACATTCTGTACACTTCAAGACCTCAAACCAGCTCAGAAGCAAGCAGATAAAATGTATACCCATGGTTATATACCCATTGTTTCGTGTTCTGTCTTTTCCCATTTGTTTGTTTCCTGTCACCTCACCTAAAAACATTTGTATCCTATCACCACATCCAAAAATAAATATAAGCATGAAACGGAGTTCATAAAAATTAGTCTTTGAAAATTTGAGAAGTCTTGCAAAACGCTTCTAGGCGTCAGACCACACACATTCTAATTTAATGTGGTTATCTTGAGATGATTTCGAGGCTTTTAGTGTCCCCGCGGCCCGGTCTTCGACCAGGCCTTCACCCCCAGGAAGCAGCCCGTGACAACTGACTAACACCCAGGTACTTATTTTACTGCTAGGTAACAGGGGCATAGGGTGAAAGAAACTCTGCCCATTGTTTCTCGCCGGCACCTGGGATCGAACCCAGGATCACAAATCTATTGTGCTGTCCGTTCGGCCGACCGGCTCCCTATTAAATATCCCTATCGGTGTATTAAATTTAAATAATAATTTATTTTCCTTCACATTATAATTTATATAATGCCTTTCCTACCACACGGGAGAAATAAAAGGACAATTTTAACTACCTTATATACCGACACTGAAGATTGTAGACAGGCATGTCAAACATGCGGCTCTTTAGAAGCAGACCTGCGGCCCCCGCACAAAGGATACTGTGTAGTCAAAGCTATTTAATTAATCAGAAAACTGTTGCTGATCGGATTGATGTAATGTAAAGTAATTTAAAACAACAGTTGGAGGCTGCATCATTAAGATTTTATTTTTTTTTCTCTATTGCTATTGATCTGACCGTTAACATCACTGGAATAGCACAGCTTGCGGTCTTCATCAAGGCCTGTGACAGTGGATTTAATATTTGTGAAAAACTGCGTGAACTTGAACTGATCCCCATGCATGACAACAACCAGGACATCTTTGAGAAAGTCGAGCAGGTTCTGCATGACTAGAGTTTGGATTTGAGTAAACTCGCATGCTTCTCTACTGACGGTACGGCGAATATAGTTGGCAAACATAATGATGTTGCTGCAAAGTTACGAACAACAATAGGAAACTCACATACAGATTCATTATTTCCACATTTTCACTGCATTAGTCATCAGCCAAATTTTTATTAAATGATTTTAAAATGGGATCATGTGCTTAGTTTGGTCACAAAAACAGTGAACTATATCAGAAGTTAGACTACTTCAATATTTTGCTTTCACGAATTTGGCTAGCCGCTAAAACATTTGTATGCACATTGTATGTTGCTAAGTTTAAGTAATAAAAATATTCTGCAATAATTATTATTAAATGGCTTCAATTAGTTGTCTTGTGTGGCCCTCATGACAACACAAATGTGACCCATATGGCCCTCAGGGAATCCTCAGTTTGACATGCCTGTGTAGACCCCAATGACCGTAGATGCGAAGTGTAACTCCTCAATGGTCGAAGATGTCTGGGTCGGCATCCTGCTGCTGATAGTCTCCTCCCTCGTCGGTCGACCGTTACATCACTTCCTCACACGACCGACACTCACCCCACAAAGTATTCACCTAGTTGTACTAACCTAGTTGTGCATGCGGGAGTTGAGCTCTGGCTCTTTGGTCCTGTCTCTCAACTGTCAATCAACTGGTGTTCAGATTCTTGAGCTTACTGGGCTCTATCATATCTTCATTTAAAACTGTGTATGGAGTCAGCTTCCACCACGTCACTGCCTAATGCATTCCATCCGTTAACTACTCTGACACTGAAAAAGTTCTTTCTAACGTCCCTGTGGCTCATGTGGGCATTCAGTTTCCACCTGTGTCTCCTTGTTTGCGTACCACCCGTGTTATTCAGATTATCTTTATCTACTTTGTCAATTCCTCTGAGATTTTTGTAGGTAGTGAACATGTATCCCCTTACTCTTCTGTCTTCCAGTGTTGTGAGGTGCATTTCACACAGCCTTTTCTCGTAACTCATGTCTCTTAGTTCTGGGACTAGCCTAGTGGCACACCTCTAAACTTTTCCTGCTTCGTCTTGTGCTTGACATGATACGGGCTCCATGCTGGAGCCGCATATTCCAGGAGTGGTCTCACATATGTAGTATACAAGGTTCTGAATGAATCTTTGCACAGGTTCCTGAAGGAAGTTCTGATGTTAGCCAGCCTTGCACAGGCCGCAGATGTTATTCTTCATATGTGGGCTTTGAGAGACAGATTTGGTGTGATATCAACTGCTAGATCTTTCTGTCCGTTTCATGAAGGACTTCATCTCCCATTCGGTATCCTGTGTCTAGCCTACTGTTTCCACTGCCTAGCTTCATTAACCTTACATATTCTCGGGTAAAACTTTAGTAGCCATTTGTTGGACCATTCTTTCAGTTTGTCTAGGTCATCTTGTAGCCTCATACTATCTTCCTCCGTCCTGATCCTCCTCATAATTTTGGCATCATCAGCAAGCAATAAGAGGAACGATTCTATACCCTCTGAGAGATGATTTACATATATCAGTAACAGTATAGGTCCAAGGACTGAACTCTGCGGGACTCCACTGGTGCCGCCTCGCCAATCTGAGGTCTCACCCCTCAGAATGACTCGTTGTCTTCTGTTAATTAGGTACTCCCTTATCTAATGGAGCACCTTCCCATTCACTCCTGCCTGCATCTCCAGCATTTGCATTAGTCTCTTGTATTCACAATCTTAATTTAAATTAAGTTTAGATGGACTTCAGTGTGTGTTATCCTGAAGCACATGGCGGTCCAGTGGGCAACGTGTGCATCTGTCGTGACCTTGAACGGGGGTTTCAATTCATTGTTCATCTCCCACAGATTTGTTATACATATATAATGCTATTATGATTCACTCGCGTATTTGATGCTAAAATTTTGTGGAGAACTTCAATACATGAGTGCACGTGCAGGTAACATGTACATATTGGTTTGGAATGAGTTCAGTGCCTCCAATCTGTTTCTAAATGTGGGTGGACTTTAGGTTGTTACTTTAAGCACGCACATCATGGTCAAGTTGGTAATGTGTGATTCTGGGGTTACCTGGGACGCTGCTTCGATACCACCTTAAACGTTCCTCCCATTATATTGGGTACTGTAATGAGTCTATGCATAATATTGCAGAAGATATACTGTCATTCTACATATAACATATATGAAGGTACTGTACTGCGAGTTCCTAGAACATTGCAGCAGGTAATGTACTAGAACTCCAAACAGAACATTACAGCAGATGTCTTCGTATTGACAGCAGATGTATTGAGACTCTCTATAGAACATTCCATCAGGGGCAGAACAGAGACTCTCAATACCATAACACAGTAGGTAATGAATAGGAACACACAACTGAACATTTCTGAAGATGTATCAGACTCTCCTGTGAACATTTCATCAGGCACTGTACTCCACAGAACAACTTCGAGAGGGACGCAGTTGCCAGCTTTAATCCCAGTGGTGCTTTCTGGATCCTTGGCTCTGATGTGGTCACCGAAGGCATCTGGATGAACCCTGACAGAAGTGAGTCTCTTAACTAATATATTTACTGTCTTCATCTCGTTTATCGTAATTATGAGAACCATCATCTTGAAATTAATCAAACGACTTAGGTCGCAGACAGGCAACCTTTCACAGGTATATATATATATATATATATATATATATATATATATATATATATATATATATATATATATATATATATATGTCGTACCTAGTAGCCAGAACGCACTTCTCGGCCTACTATGCAAGGCCCGATTTGCCTAATAAGCCAAGTTTTCCTGAATTAATATATTTTCTCTAATTTTTTTCTTATGAAATGATAAAGCTACCCATTTCATTATGTCTGAGGTCAATTTTTTTTTATTGAAGTTAAAATTAACGTAGATATATGACCGAACCTAACCAACCCTACCTAACCTAACCTATCTTTATAGGTTAGGTTAGGTTAGGTAGCCGAAAAAGTTAGATTAGGTTAGGTTAGGTAGGTTAGGTTGCCGAAAAACAATTAATTCATGAAAACTTGGCTTATTAGGCAAATCGGGCCTTGCATAGTAGGCTGAGAAGTGCGTTCTGGCTACTAGGTACGACATATATATATATATATATATATATATATATATATATATATATATATATATATATATATATATATATATATATATATATATATATATATATATATATGTTGTACCTAATAGCCAGAACGTCGTACTTGGCCTACTATGCAAGGCACAATTTGCCTAATAAGTCAAGTTTTCCTGAATTTATAAAATTTTCTAAATTTTTTATTATGAAAAGATAAATATGTCCATTTCGTTATGTATAAGTTAATTTGTTTAAATTTGAGTTAAAACTAACGTAGATATATGACCGAAACTAACCAACCTTACCTAACCTAACCTAACTTAACCCAACCTAAACTATCACAACTAAGTCACTAATTTATGATCTTAATATAATATAATAATAATAATTCAAATAAATTAAATGGAAACAATTTATTGAAAATATAGAAAATCACTCGGCCTATTAGGCAAATCGGGCCTTGCATAGTAGGCCGAGAGAGTGCATTCTGGCTACTAGGTACGCCATATATATATATATATATATATATATATATATATATATATATATATATATATATATATATATATATATATATATATATATATATATATATATATATATCAAAGCATCATCGGTTGGAACCTTGCAGCATATCCCCCAAAGCTGCCCGGCCCCAGGCAGCAGCCAAACTATCCAGCCTCTTGAAAAAGGTTAATGACTCCCCCGGAACCATCGAAGCATGGCGCAACCTTCTCCTGTTTGGAAACATATGCCTAGCTGTCCTTGCAAGGAGAGACAAATCACTAGCTTCCTCGGTCATTATGGCTTTAAATAGTTTTAATAGAGAGGACAACCAGGCACCCCTCCCCACCCGTGCCAAAAACACCCATCGGAGGAAAGGTATCAACAGCAAAACCGAGGCATCCAAAATCAGATCAACAGTCAGCAAGAAAATAGAAGAAGGCAACACAATAGGGGCGATCAGAGTGTTATGATCTCAGCCTACAGGAGAAACGAGTCTCCCTCCTTGAGAGTTATTCGTCAAGCCTGACCTGATTAGAAGGTCTAGCGAATATTGAAGTGATAACGCATATGTAAAATAGTTGCTTGGACATGTATAACAGTTTGAGATCATGGGCAATGAAGAAGAAAACAGATAAATGACTGGCGAGGAGATGTGGACATTTTGCTGGAGGCGTGAGGCTCGCTTCCGGAGGACCTTGACCTCACTTGAGTGCCAGACATCGCAGGGGGAAGCCGCGCTCCATTTGAGCTCCCGCCAGAAGGGAACCCCTAGTGATATATCTCGAAGAGAAGAGAAGTGTGTAGACGTGCCAGCTGTGGAACCGAGCTGGGAACGTTGTGGTATCAAGTCCTGGTCGACGAGCAGAGTTTAATAAGCTACTCAGAGGCATTTTCGTGGGCTGTGTGGAGCGCTCTGACCAGACGCCGTCAGAGGAAAAGCGCCCTCGATCAGTTAATCTGTGGTAAGCACGATATACGCCAGTTCATAGTGATCACTTGTAGTTGGTAGTGTGCCCAGCGACGGTAGCAATGTTTATTTATAAGTTAGACATGTTTTAATAAGGCAGAAAGCCTGAAATAGGAGAGTGAAGAGGGAGGAGCACGGAGCGACGTCCGCCCCCTCTGAGCGCTGGCGGACGACTGAGGGAGCCTGGCTCTTGATGGAGGAAGACCCTCCCAGCGAGTGAGGACCGCCGCCAGGCGAGGTGGAGTATGGACCCGCCCAAAACGGGGGAGTCCACTCTCACTGTATGTAGAGAACAGATAGAGGTTTGAGGCAAGCATATTGTGTGGTTATTTTTGTTTATGTGTTAAAGGGGAACATTTTATTGGAGTGTCGATGGGTTGCAGGTTTGTCTTTTGGGGAAGAAGTTGCTGAGAACTTCGAAGCCAGCAGATGAAGTAGCTGATGAGACTCCAAGGTAGTGGAGCAGAGGACCTCGAGCTGTGAGGAGAAGCAGCAGTGAAGAGGAGTGTCACGTGCTTCTGTAGAGGTGGAGAAGCACCATAGTTGCTCAGGGAAACTTCATGGTGTAGCAGCCAAGAGAGCTGTGGAGGACCCTAGCAGAAGGGTGAAGCACTGTAGTTGCTCAAGGAAACTTCATGATAGCAGCCTGGAGGAGCTGCAGAGGATCCTGGTAGTGAAGCCCGGAAGAACCTAAGGATATTAGGGTAGTGAACTTCCAGAGGTGGAAGGGGAAGTTCTGGTGGATTACTTATAGGGAGTTGATAGTGTTTGGTTGTCATTAGCGTGCAAGACGCAGTGAGAGGTGAGTGACTGTTGGCATTCTTATGTCAAGGAGTTTTTTATACTGAAGTATCAATGAACATTTATACTGGTATATGTTATTGCATTCAAATGCTGATTTTCTATATATATATATATGTTATCTTGCTGATGGTGTAACAGTGTATGTAGGCTTGATCAACTTGAGGAGGTTGATAGTATCAGGTGGTGAACCAGGAGAGAGGATACCACTTGATAAGCTGATAATAGAGTTCTGATGGTGTTGGAGTGCAACCTGATTGTGATATTATAGAGTATAGGATTCATTATTATTATATGTGTGTATGTATCGTGTATGTGCTTTGTCCAGTAAATGTGTCACAATTTGCTGGTGTTTGCCCTTGTTCTAGTGAGGCTTCCCAGGAGGTAGTAAAGAAGGAGAGAGAGAGAGAAAGAACCAAGAACCACTGCCGTGGACAGGGTAGGAGGTAATACTAGTAAGTCATAGGGGATTCAGGAGATCATATCTCATAAGGAGAGAGTGGGGAGTCACAGCGGCTCGAGTGGGTGTGTGCACGTGACAACGAGGCTAAGTGTTAGAGCCGCATCCCCTAAACGTGTGACGTTGAGCCCCTCTCCAAGAGCCAGAAGCGCCAAGGGCGATCTCCTAGTATAAGCACTCTGCCGAGTTGTGGGTTGGGTTGTCCATAGAGAAGGATCAACGACGACAACACCAACCAACCCACAGTCTATAATAAATTGGGGGCCTGTGTTCGGGAGAGTGAACTGACACACCCACACCCTGTCCAAGAGTGGATTTGTACACCCCTGCTGAGATAAACTGTGTGACCACAGGTGTATACTCTCTCTCTTGGGAAGACTCACAGGACAAAGATGGATAAGGTGCAAGCGTTTGTGGAGTCAGGCAAGCCTGAGGACTTGGAAGGTTGCACGAGGGATCAATTGAAACAAATAGCAGAAAAATGTGGCCTTAGGTTGAAAGCATCTAAAGTAGCTGGGATGAAGGATGAGATCCTGAGGCAGTTAAAAATGAAGCGGCAGAGCAAGGAGCCCAAAAAGGAGCTGAAAGTGGAAAGGAGGATGATGGGCAGGATGAAGTGAGATCCCAGGGATCGAGTAGGAGCAGCAAGAGTAGCCGCAGTAGCAGGAGTAGCCGAAATAGGAGCTTGGAGAGATTCCAGTTAGAGCTCCAGATGCAGCAACAACGAGAGGACAAGGAGAGACAGTTCCAGCTGGAAAAGATGAAATTAGAACTCCAGATGAAAAATGAAGCAGAGAAGGAAAAAGAAAAAACCAGACTGGAAATAGAAAAAGAGAGAGCAAGACTAGAGGTGGAGAAAGAAAAAGAGAAAACCAGAGTAAGAGAACTGGAGTTGGAACAGGAGAAAGAAAAAGAGAAAACCAGAGTAAGGGAACTGGAGTTGGAACAGGAGAAAGAAAAAGCCCAAGTCGAAAAAGAAAAAGAGAGAACAAAACAAATGCAGATAGGAGCGAATAGAACCTTGGCTGAGCAAAGGATTGAACATGGGTTGCCAGAGAGCACCACCCAGGTATCACACCCACCAGATGTTAGGGTTAGGGAGAAGGACATTCCCTTGTTTGTTCCCGAAGAGGCAGAGAGCTTTTTCGAGCACTTTGAAAAAGTAGCCAGTATCAAGGAGTGGCCACAGGAGGAATGGGCCCAGCTGGTCCAGTTAAGATTGACCGGTGCAGCCAGGGAGGCATACACCCAATTGTCACTGGAAGAGTGCCAGGATTATGCCACGGTAAAGAGCAGCATATTGCGCTCGTTTCAATTAACCCCAGAAGCTTATAGAAAGCGTTTCAGAGAGATGGTGAAAGTTGGAGCATGTACGTTTGCTGAGACAGCAAGGGATCTGGAAAGACGATTCCAGAAGTGGATTGAGGCTGCTGGAGTTGGATCTTTCGCTGACCTGAAGCAACTGATGGTCATGGAGAAGTTCTTGGAGATGATGCATCCCGAAACAAAGTTCAAGATCCAAGAAGCAAGGATAAAGGAGGTGAAAGATGCCGCAGATAGGGCGGATATGATTACTGAAGCATACAAGAGCTTAAGAGAGAACAGAGTAAGAAGCGAGGCGAGACGCAGAAATAGCAGACCCAGTGGAGTCTGGGGAGGAAGAAGTTTTGGGGGGCAGACAAGCAGACCAGCTAGTTTTAAGCCCCAGGAAGGAAAGTTGCCGAGTCCGCCTGCTGGAGGTAAGCAGGAAAATAAAAATGTGCAGAGGAGACAAGAGTCCAATGAAGCTCCACAGAGTATGAGTAGTACATCTGGCCCGAGGAACTCCAATACGAGTGGGCAGAGTCAGAGCCACTCGGGGGCGTATAGGAGAGATTTCTCCCAAATGAGATGCTACAAGTGCAACAGATCAGGTCACATGATGCGAGATTGTCGGCAGGGCAAGAGAGTCGTGGCCCTGACGACATGTGATCCCCGGAAGAAGTACGTTGATGTACAACAAGACAAACCACAGAAGGTAGATTTGATGAACGAGCGGTATAGGCCGTTCATTAGTAAAGGTTGGGTCGGCATAGAAGGTCAACCCGAGGTGGAGGTTAGTATCCTCAGGGATACTGGAGCCAATCAGAGCTTGATTCTGAGAGGCCTAATAAGAAATGATCGACTGTTAGCTGGCAGTAGGAGGATAAAGGTTCATGGGTTGTTGTCTAAGAGTGACATGCCCGTGTGTGCTGTCCAGTTGAAGTCAGATTATTTGTCGGCGGAGGTGATGTTGGGAGTGTGCCCCAACATACCTGTTCCAGGAGTCCAAGTGATCCTGGGGAACGACTTGTGTGGGTTCAAGGTGCTGCCAGAGCTGATAGTAAAAGCTGTGCCGGAGGTGAACCAGAAGGACCGCGGTACAAGTGGAACGCCGGACAAGATAGATCTAGCCAGCATCCTTGAAAATGAGGCAGAGGACAGTCAAGTCATCGTATATCCGGCCTGTGTAGTGACAGAGTCGGACGTAGCCGCCGAGGAAGACATTGGAGATGATATGGCAGTGTCGACTCCACCAAGGGAGGAGGTCAACATTGACATGTCTGGGCTGTTCGACGAAGATCGAGCTCAGAAGAATGAGGATTCGAGGAGACAGGAAGTGAAAATGACCCTACCTGAAAAGTTCAGCGTGAACCGAGCGGACCTGATTAGGGCTCAGAAAGAGGAGTTTATAGATCTAATCAGGGAGGCAAAAGGGGGAAATTCATGTCCGGAGTCCCCCATGTATTACTACTTGGACGATGATGTACTAATGAGGAAATGGCGACCGGACAAAGCCGGCGCAGATAAGGTATGGTTGGAGAAGCACCAAGTGTTAGTGCCGAAGGAGTTTAGGGCGGCTGTGTTAGAACTAGCCCACTCCGTAGATATGGCAGGGCACTTGGGGGTGAAGAAGACCTTAAATAAGGTGCAGGAGCACTTCTACTGGCCGAACGTGTGGAAGGAGGTAAAGAAATATTGTAGGACATGTTTGGCGTGCCAACGTGCAGGTAAGCCGGCTCCGGCTATACCAAAGGCACCCTTAAAGCCCATACCGGCATTTGGCGAGCCTTTTGAGAGAGTCTTGATAGACTGTGTAGGTCCGTTGCCGAGGACCAGAAAAGGCCACGAGTACTTACTGACCATAATGTGCACGGCCACCCGTTTCCCTGAAGCAATCCCCCTGAGAAGAGTGACGTCGAGAGCCGTTCTGGATAGACTACAGAACTACATTGCGTGGGTAGGAATGCCCAAGGTTATCCAGACGGACCAGGGGAGTGTCTTCCAGTCGAAGTTGTTTAGGGAAACTGTGAAAGGATGGAGAGTAGAGCAAGTGCGCTCGTCACCGTATCACCCTCAGTCGCAGGGAGCATTGGAGCGTTTCCATGGAACGCTAAAGAGCTTGTTGAGGATATACTGCGCTGAGGAAGGGAGTAGTTGGGACGAGGCATTACCATCCGTGTTGTTCGCCATCAGGGATGCGGTAGTAGAATCACTCGGATTCACCCCATTTCAACTGGTGTACGGACACTCCGTGAGGAGCCCAGTGTGCGCGCTGAAGGAGCAGCTCACCGTGGATAGGCCTAAGGTGGACGTGGGAAAATATGTGAAGACTTTTAGAGAGCGACTCTCTAGGGCCAGAGATTTGGCCAAGGAAAATTTGAGGACATCCCAGGCAGAGATGGTAAGGTACCACGACAGGAAGGCGAAGGGCAGGAAATTTCAAGAAGGAGATCAGGTGTTAGTCCTGCTACCGGTAAAAGGAAGTATATACGAGTCGAGATTTTGTGGACCATATACCATCCAGAAGGCATTAGGGGATGTGAATTATGTAATCCACATGCCAGATTGTCCGAGGAAGTCACAGGTTTGCCACGTGAACATGATAAAGAGGTACTATGACAGAGATAAGCCTCTAGGCGATGAAGAACCGATGGAAACCCCATTGCAGGCAACGGTGCTGTGTGGAGGAGACGGAAAAGGGATAGAAGAGGAGAACTGTAAGTTAGAGAAGGCCGATGGCGCGAAGATATCAAATACAGAAAGCCTGGCCAAGATAGGTGAGCGTCTGGGTCATTTGGAGGATGACCAACGACAGGAGCTAGTGGAGATCCTACGGAGGAATAAGTCGTTATTCACGGACGTGCCTAGAAGACACCGCGGAACGGTGCACGAAGTGAATGTAGGGAGTGCTGAGCCCATCAAGCAGCACCCTTACAGAGTTAACCCGGAGAAAGCAGCGGCAATGAGAGCAGAAGTAAAGTATCTGCTAGATAACGACTTGGCAGAGGTTAGCGACAGTGACTGGAGTTCGCCGTGCCTCCTCGTGAAGAAGAGTGACGGCACGTACCGGTTCTGTACCGATTATAGGAAAGTGAATGCACTCACGGTCGCTGACTCGTTTCCGATACCGCGCATTGACGATTGCATAGATCGGATTGGGAGTGCACGGTATGTCTCGAAGATAGACCTGTTGAAGGGATACTACCAGATTCCCCTGTCTGAGGAGGCCAAGAGGATCTCAGCGTTCGTGACACCCGACGGCTTGTACCAATATAAAGTGGTGCCGTTCGGAATGAAGAATAGTGGTAGTTGTTTTCAACGAGTAATGAATCAGGTATTACAAGGCGCGACTGGATGTGCAGTGTACATCGATGATATTGTGGTGTTCGCTGATTCCTGGAAGGATCACGTGGATCGACTTTTAGATTTGTTCGATCGGTTGGAGAAGGCCAACATGACGATCAACTTGGCAAAAAGCGAGTTCGGGAGAGCATGCCTGGAGTACCTTGGATATATAGTAGGGCAAGGCGAGGTTGCTCTGGTAAGAACAAAGGTGGAGGCCATTGACAACTTCCCGGTGCCCAGGAGTAAGAAAGAATTGTTGAGATACCTCGGTATGATTGGGTATTACCGGAAGTTCTGTGAAAATTTCTCCACCGTAGCCGCTCCTATGACGAGTTTGCTATCAAAGAGCAAGAAGTGGGAGTGGAATGGAACAGCACAAGAAGCGTTTGGGAAGACCAAAAGACTGTTGACTGAGGCACCTGTACTAGTGTCGCCAGATTTTGAAGCGCCGTTTACGTTATGTGTAGATGCCAGTGATATAGGGGCCGGAGCTGTACTGACGCAGCAGAATGATGGAATTTACCACCCCGTGTCCTTCTTCTCGAAGAAGTTCGTTAAGCACCAGAGGTCGTACAGTACAGTTGAGAAAGAGACTTTGGCCCTGGTGATGGCATTGAAACATTTTGAAGTGTATGTGAGTGGGGGGGGGACACCCAGTGACGGTGTATACAGACCATAATCCCCTAGTTTTCCTGAAGAAAATGAAGCATGCAAACCAGAGATTAACCAGATGGTTTTTATCGCTCCAAGAGTATGACCTGGTGATAACGCACATAAGAGGGCGAGACAATGTAGTGGCTGATGCGTTATCTCGAGCCTAGCCACTAGAATAACTCTCAAAAATAAGGGGAGGGGAGTGTTATGATCTCAGCCTACAGGAGAAACGAGTCTCCCTCCTTGAGAGTTATTCGTCAAGCCTGACCTGATTAGAAGGTCTAGCGAATATTGAAGTGATAACGCATATGTAAAATAGTTGCTTGGACATGTATAACAGTTTGAGATCATGGGCAATGAAGAAGAAAACAGATAAATGACTGGCGAGGAGATGTGGACATTTTGCTGGAGGCGTGAGGCTCGCTTCCGGAGGACCTTGACCTCACTTGAGTGCCAGACATCGCAGGGGGAAGCCGCGCTCCATTTGAGCTCCCGCCAGAAGGGAACCCCTAGTGATATATCTCGAAGAGAAGAGAAGTGTGTAGACGTGCCAGCTGTGGAACCGAGCTGGGAACGTTGTGGTATCAAGTCCTGGTCGACGAGCAGAGTTTAATAAGCTACTCAGAGGCATTTTCGTGGGCTGTGTGGAGCGCCCTGACCAGACGCCGTCAGAGGAAAAGCGCCCTCGATCAGTTAATCTGTGGTAAGCACGATATACGCCAGTTCATAGTGATCACTTGTAGTTGGTCGTGTGCCCAGTGACGGTAGCAATGTTTATTTATAAGTTAGACATGTTTTAATAAGGCAGAAAGCCTGAAATAGGAGAGTGAAGAGGGAGGAGCACGGAGCGACGTCTGCCCCCTCTGAGCGCTGGCGGACGACTGAGGGAGCCTGGCTCTTGACGGAGGAAGACCCTCCCAGCGAGTGAGGACCGCCGCCAGGCGAGGTGGAGTATGGACCCGCCCAAAACGGGGGAGTCCACTCTCACTGTATGTAGAGAACAGATAGAGGTTTGAGGCAAGCATATTGTGTGGTTATTTTTGTTTATGTGTTAAAGGGGAACATTTTATTGGAGTGTCGATGGGTTGCAGGTTTGTCTTTTGGGGAAGAAGTTGCTGAGAACTTCGAAGCCAGCAGATGAAGTAGCTGATGAGACTCCAAGGTAGTGGAGCAGAGGACCTCGAGCTGTGAGGAGAAGCAGCAGTGAAGAGGAGTGTCACGTGCTTCTGTAGAGGTGGAGAAGCACCATAGTTGCTCAGGGAAACTTCATGGTGTAGCAGCCAAGAGAGCTGTGGAGGACCCTAGCAGAAGGGTGAAGCACCGTAGTTGCTCAAGGAAACTTCATGATAGCAGCCTGGAGGAGCTGCAGAGGATCCTGGTAGTGAAACCCGGAAGAACCTAAGGATATTAGGGTAGTGAACTTCCAGAGGTGGAAGGGGAAGTTCTGGTGGATTACTTATAGGGAGTTGATAGTGTTTGGTTGTCATTAGCGTGCAAGACGCAGTGAGAGGTGAGTGACTGTTGGCATTCTTATGTCAAGGAGTTTTTTATACTGAAGTATCAATGAACATTTATACTGGTATATGTTATTGCATTCAAATGCTGATTTTCTATATATATATGTTATCTTGCTGATGGTGTAACAGTGTATGTAGGCTTGATCAACTTGAGGAGGTTGATAGTATCAGGTGGTGAATCAGGAGATAGGATACCACTTGATAAGCTGATAATAAAGTTCTGATGGTGTTGGAGTGCAACCTGATTGTGATATTATAGAGTATAGGATTCATTATTATTATATGTGTGTATGTATCGTGTATGTGCTTTGTCCAGTAAATGTGTCACAATTTGCTGGTGTTTGCCCTTGTCCTAGTGAGGCTTCCCAGGAGGTAGTAAAGAAGGAGAGAGAGAGAGAAAGAACCAAGAACCACTGCCGTGGACAGGGTAGGAGGTAATACTAGGGGATTGAGGAGATCATATCTCATAAGGAGAGAGTGGGGAGTCACAGCGGCTCGAGTGGGTGTGTGCACGTGACAACGAGGCTAAGTGTTAGAGCCGCATCCCCTAAACGTGTGACGTTGAGCCCCTCTCCAAGAGCCAGAAGCGCCAAGGGCGATCTCCTAGTATAAGCACTCTGCCGAGTTGTGGGTTGGGTTGTCCATAGAGAAGGATCAACGACGACAACACCAACCAACCCACAGTCTATAATAAGAGTCATCACCAGTGAAGACACAGTTGCCACCAGGGATGCCGATACAGCACAAGCCCTGAGGGAAAAACACCCACCCAGAGCTCCTCGTGACGACAGTGTTCCCCTTGTCGGTGTCACCAGAGCAGAACCCTTGTGTGTGCTCGAATGCATGGTGCATAAAGCACCTTTATCCTTCCCACCAGGATCAGCAGGTTGGTTCACAGGACTAAGACCCAACCACATCAAACAAATGCTCAACCCTGCACTGGGAGACATTGCACAGGGCCTCCTGGTGGAACTAACTAGATTCGCCAACACATGTCTAGCTGGCAACATACCAGAGACCATACGGCCTCTCTTTTTCGGCGCTACCCTCTGCGCCCTGAAGAAAAAAGATGGAGGAATCAGCCCGATAGCTGTGGGCAATTCACTCCGGCGTCTCGTCGCTAAGGCTGCTGCTAGAGCAGTTAGTCAGGCAGCAGCCAACATGCTGAAGCCAAAACAGCTTGGTTTTGGCATTCCCCAAAGGTTTGAGGTAGCGGCCCATGCAGCTAGAGCCTACATTGCCAACATTACGGATGAAAAAGCCCTGATAAAGCTGGACTTCAAAAATGCTTTCAATCTGGTTAGAAGGGATGCAGTACTCAGTGCAATTCATCGCCTTTTTCCTTCCCTCTACCCGTTTGTAAACTCATGCTACAGCAAGAATCTAACTCTGCTTTTTGGGGAACATGAAATTGAGTCATAAGAGAAGGTGTTCAACAGGGTGACCCCCTTGCTCTTTTCTTTTCTGCCTAGTTATCAAGGGAGTCACCGATAACCTGTCCAGTGAGCTCAACATTTTTTTTTTGGACGATGGTACTCTAGCCGGCTCCTCAGCCTCACTCTTGGACGACATAAGAATAATTCAGGAGCAAGGAGCAAGCCTAGGCCTCACCCTGAACCCTTCCAAGTGCGAAATAACCTCCACCAACCAGCACATAATAGAGCAAATAAAGGTTGTTTTGCCTGGCATTCATACAACCAACCCTGAGGACAGCACACTCCTAGGTGCTCCTCTTGGAAGGAATGCCATCGACGGGGTCCTTGGTAAGAAGAGCACTGACCTGAGAGGATGAACGAAAGGATTGAAGACATCGATGCTCATGATGCACTTTACCTCATCACCAGATGCATGTCCCTCCCCAGGCTGACCTACTTTCTAAGATGTTCGCCATCTTTCAACAATATTAAATTAGAAGAGTATGACAGCTTGCTGAAATCAACACTAGAAAAAGCCTTCAATCTTTCCCTCAGCGACTCACAGTGGAAACAGGCCTCCCTTCCTGCCAGACTCGGGGGCCTTGGTGTGCGCAGAGCAACACAAATTGCTGTACCAGCGTTCCTGTCCTCTTCAGTGGGGTCTGACAACTTCTTGAAGGAAATCCTACCTGAGCACCTAGTTCAACAGGCAGGGGAACATGATCCCAGCTTCACAGACTGCACAACCAAATGGGTCTCTCTCGCAGGACCAGCACCCCAAAACCGCCTTCTGAAGCCCATAAGCAATCCAGCTGGGATCGCCCCATTGCCCACCAAGAAGCTGCGACTTTGCTAGAAGCTCCGACAACACCACATGACACAGCCCGACCTAGAGCTGTAGGAGCTCCCCACGCAGGTGATTTCCTGTTAGCAGCCCCAATGTCAGCAACCGGCACCCATCTCACACCGCAGGCTCTCCGAATTGCAGTGTCTCTCCGCCTCGCTGCCCCTATCCACACCGAATACAGGTGTATTTGCAGCGAGGCAGAGGCCGACAGCCTTACCACAGCCGGTTGTCCAGCAGAGAGAGAGAGCCCCGTTACCTATTGTCCTGCAACTATGATGGGCCTGTCGTTAGCCCAGACGGAATCACGGTGAACCCCTGGAAGAATGGTAGACAGTTGGTGTGGGATTACATTTGCGTTTCAACTTTAGCCACCACCTATGTTGACTTCAGTGCTACACAAGTAGGAGGAGCTGACAATCACCGGGAAGCGGCCAAGTCACGTAAAGACAGAGACCTTGAGCACCACTACAATTTTGTCCCCATTGCCTCAGAGACACTTGGTGCCTGGGGTTAAAGTGCTGCTAGCCTTTTGAAGGAGTTGAGGTCTAATCTAATCGAAACAACTAGAGACCCTAGAGCTGGCAGCTATCTTTTTCAGCGCCTTAGTGTGGCAATCCAAAGAGGAAATGCTCACTGCATCCACGGTTCCAGCCCGCCATCTGAGCAGCTGGAGGAGCTGTTAAACTTGTGACAAACAGCCTTGTACCCTTCATGTAATCAATATTGTATTTTTTTTTGTGTAATGACATTTTCAAATAAAGTTAGATAAATATACACACATACCAGAAGAATAGGTGTGGTAGGAGAAGAAAACCTCAAAGTGTTCAGTGAGGATCCACAAGGTCTTCTCTGAGTACTCTTTATTTTCTTCTTCGAGACTATGGGTCCCCACACTTGCACCAGAGGTGCTACCCCTTCTATAAATAAATATATATATATATATATATATATATATATATATATATATATATATATATATATATATATATATATATATATATATATATATATATATATATATATATATATATATATATATATATATATATATGTCGTACCTAGTAGCCAGAACTCACTTCTGAGCCTACTATGCAAGGCCCGTTTTGCCTAATAAGCCAAGTTTTCATGAATTAATTGCTTTTCGACTACCTAACCTACCTAACCTAACCTAACCTAACTTTTTTGGCTACCTAACCTAACCTAACCTATAAAGATAGGTTAGGTTAGGTTAGGTAGGGTTGGTTAGGTTCGGTCATATATCTACGTTAATTTTAACTCCAATAAAAAAAAATTGACCTCTTACATAATGAAATGGGTTGCTTTATCATTTCATAAGAAAAATATTAGAGAAAATATATTAATTCATGAAAACTTGGCTTATTAGGCAAATCGGGCCTTGCATTGTAGGCTGAAAAGTGAGTTCTGGCTACTAGGTACGACATATATAGATATATATATATATATATATATATATATATATATATATATATATATATATATATATATATATATAACTGAAAACTCACACCCCAGAAGTGACTCGAACCCATACTCCCAGGAGCCACGCAACTGGTATGTACAAGACGCCTTAATCCACTTGACCATCACGACCGGACAAAATGAGGTGATAGCCGAGGCTATTTGAACCACCCCACCGCCGGCACTCGGATAGTAATCTTGGGCATAGCATTTTACCAAATCACCTCATTCTTTGGGGCACACGTGAGGAACACAAATGCGAACAAGCCTGAATGGTCCCCAGGACAATATGCAACTGAAAACTCACACCCCAGAAGTGACTCGAACCCATACTCCCAGTGTAACAAACTAGGCTGTTGTAAGAATTATCCAGAGTGGTTTATCGACAAAAGAGAATGGGAAGCTGAGCCGCATGGTGACCTGACCCCCAGGGGAATTCGCGGTGGAAATAACCAACGCTTTGTTCATAGCTGCGTAAAATGAATCATCCTATAGTATTCAGTAATTTAGAGAAAATTAGCCTTTATTCATTTTGCATTAAAATTGTATTGTATAATAGTACTGGATACAATATCAAGAGTATTCTAATTATTGAGTTTAAGTCACCATCAGTGACGTCACGAATCAGATCTAACTTTTGAGGCGGAGTGACCGGCGGTCATAGGTCAGCAGGGTTGACATGTCTAATATTTCTCAAAGTTTTAATAACCATTTTTGTGATCGGGAACAGCTCTGCCGTTAGAGGCTTGTGTAATTTATTTCAGTAAAATAATTCAACTAGTCTGGATCAATTAAGTACAACCGAGTTTAATTGTTATAACTTAAACCTTGCTAGTAACTGGGTAGAACTTTGACTAGGCGCAAGGATACAATGTTCTGTCTGGGGGAGACGAGACAAGGGAAAAATCAGTGTGGTCACGGAAGCAGCTAGGAGAGGTCAAACATCTTACCTCTCCCCAAGAACAGGCCCAACACCTAGAGCTGTGGTCGCCCAAGGTATAGTTGCTATTGTTAAGTATAGAAATAGTCTCATTTGCCACTCAGGTCAAGTAGGGAGTGTTAAATTGATAGGGAGTGAACATATTTAGATTTTGTTTTAGTTTTCGTTTAATAAATTAAATTTGTTATTAATTTGCATTTTATTGTTTCCATGTGTTTTATGTGTATACTTGTCCTGGTCACGTGGTCCACACGAGGCAGAGTTGCATTGGGCGCCGATTCTAACATCGAATCGGAATTATCATTACCGTGTAATTTATTCCACACTCAAGGTCATCGTTTATAGTGGGGATCAAGCCCCTAGGTTGATTAATTAGCGTGATCGATCCAGACCTCGATCATTGCTCTTGTATTACTGGTCTGGTGGTGGCAGCAGAGGTGACTCTAGGGTTTTGTTCAGAGCTTAGGTCACGTCATACTGGGTGTAGAATCCTAAGTCGGTCAATCGTCTTAGGACCACGTGGCGTGGAGTTGGCTTTGTTAAAAGTTTTGGAGTCCCTTGGTAGAGAATAATAAGTAAGAATACGGGTAGAGGGAGTAGAAAGAAGGAAGTAAAGTGAGAGGAACCGAACCCGTGTTACAATGGTGCACAGCGGTGGTTTCAACAATTTTGTTTGAAATTGTTGAAAGGCTCACGCGTCTAGCCGTTCGAACACGTGCGCGGATGCTAAGGAGACAGCCGCGGGCCAGGATTAGCAGTGCGCCCCACAAGTGCGTTTGAGTGGGGATTGGCGAATCTTGAGTCATGCGGGCTGATATGATTAAGGTTTAGTTAGTAAGATTAGGCTGTTAAACTAGATTTATTGAAAAGGAGACCGCTCCGAGTTGATTGGACTGGGTACCATACTCGACCCATTGCAATTAATTCAGAGGTGTTGGGAGCCGCCATACTCTCAACAGCAGTTCCTTGAGGGCTGTCGGGGGCGGATATATCTGTGGGACGCCAGTAGATAGTCCGAGGGCGTTATTAGACGACCCAAAACGCTAGGAAAAACGTAATCCGTGAAGGGCGTTGCAGCCTCCGAGGGACGGACTAGTAACCTACCTAGCAGCGATTCAACAACTAAGTGATCGCACACTTAGTGGAGGTTGAGTCGTCCCTAGTCATAATTGTTGCTGAAAGCTGCGTGTCGCTCTGTTGGAACCTAGATGGTGTGGCCTCTAGGCTAGGTGTGGTACGGCGAGCCGGTAGGAACAATTATAAGATTAAGTCGAGTGCATTTTTTTTAATTAAGTATACTTAAATTTATAAAGTAATTTCAGTTTATTTGCGTTGTTCTAGATTAATTTTTTCCCCTAAATTCAATCCCCGGTTAAAATTTTTCCCAAGTGTTTAGCGTTTTCTTGCATATTAGGCTAAGTGCGTACGTTAAGTTTTGTTATTCCCTGTTCTATTAGTCTAAGTCAGAGGCGTTGTTGCTAGAGTGTAGTTAATCCTCTGGACTTAGGGCTATATGTCGGTCACGATAGATAAGTGAAGGAGTTTAAGGGATAATAAGTTGCGTGTAAATGCTTAATAGAGTCCGTGGTATATTTCTAAGTATTTTGGGATAAGTTTTCGGCTAAGTCGATGTCGGAAACTCGTTAACTGTAATTAATTTGTATTCGTGGGTCACGTGTATGATCTGGGCATCATTAGGATTCTCCAGTCGATGCGAGTGATAGTTTCTAGTTTTTACCAGTAAGACGGTAAAATTGTGTTTGTAGACTTAGAATTCTGTTTTCAGTAGAAACGTAGGTGGAAAATTTTCTAAGTCCAGCTTGGGCTAGAATCTGACTTTTTGGCGGAAATTCTAATTTTTCATGTTTCGTGTATATTCTGGGGTCAGTATTACTCTCTAGTGCGCGCAAGGGACGCAATTCTGTTCGTAAAACATTAAACAGTGATAATTACATTTTTGCCGAATTTAGTTATTTTTCGAGAAAATCGTGTTGTAATTTTGTCAGAGTCCATTTGAGGTGAAAATCTCGGATTTTGACGAAAATTCGCATTAATGAGTGTTGAAACCGCCCGATGTGTCAGTATTGTTCTGTATACAACGTCAGTATTAAATAATAACGTATTTATATCTGGGAACGAGAAACCCAAATTTTTGTGAATTAAAGGAGTTTTGTGATATTTGGGGTGATAGAAATTTTTTTCCCTCGGAGTCAGGAAAATTGGCAGAGTCCAGCAATTGAGTAAAAACGTAGTTTTTTGATAAAAATTCAATTTTTAGTAAGCATTTATAGGTCCTGGGTGTCTATATTAATCGCTAGAGCGGTTTATTAACGTAAAACTAGTTATTTTCCTTCAGAACAAAAATTTTGATTTTTCAGCGTTTAAGCGAAAAAGCGCGGGACTTAGTTTTTTTCAGCGCAGCTGGTCCCGCTCCATCAGTCATCAGTGGCCACGCTGCTCACTTCAAGCGCGTTTAGTATTCAAGTACAGTAAATATTCTTTATTAATCCATCACGAGTGCTACGCGTTAGTTGCGTTATCATTTAAATTGTTTTATATAAATTAGATTCCTTAATTTGTTTTAACGTAAAGGACTTAGGTTTCAGCAATAGAACTGCGGGATATTTCACGGGCAGACACGAGTGCGGGGCAGACACACATTCATTGGATTCACTTCAGCGATTCTCTCGATAAATCGTTGTATTTCCTATTTTGGGAATCTAGTAGTTTTCTCTTAGAATAGAGTTGTGATTTTTTTTTGTGTAAGATCACGGTTGTAGTGAGTCCGGGTCGAGGGTGTACTAAAGGGTAGCTTAGAGACGTGGCACACCAGGAATCACGGAAAATGTTTAACCCTGATAATGACCAGTCAGTAGGGACCAGTGGGAATGGGAGTGTAGAGGGTAGAACCTCTTCCGACACCACTGGGGATCGCTCAGGTAGCGATACTATTATTGACATGAGTGGGGAGTCTTGCGAGGAGTCGTCCCATGAGTGGGGAGAGCCGTCTTGGGTTCCCCCACAAAGAACATCGACGCCATGCCAGCAGGGCAGACAGGGGGCCTCAGTTAGTATGGCAGGACGTCCCACTTCGCTCGGTAGAGAACAGCAACCCGTTCAACGGGAACATGAACAACCACACCAACAGCGGGAACTACCCAACATAACACCAATACCACAGCACCCACAACACCTAGGTACACCTCATCCGTCACTACAACAACCCCAACCCCACCTCCCATACCTACCCCATCCTCAATTCCCATACCAACCCCATCCTCAGTTCCCATACCAACCCTTCCCCCAACCCCAGGCCACTCCATACCCATTCCAACCCCAGGCCACCCCATACCCATACCCATACCCATTCCAACCCCAGGCCACCCCATACCCATTCCAACCCCAGGCCACCCCATACCCATACCCATACCCATTCCAACCTCAATCCACACCCCAACCCGAGGCCACCCACACCATACCTCAGCCTCAACCCCAACCTCAATCCACACCCCAACCCGAGGCCACCCACACCATACCTCAGCCTCAACCCCAACCTCAATCCACACCCCAACCCGAGGCCACCCACACCATACCTCAGCCTCAACCCCAACCTCAATCCACACCCCAACCCGAGGCCACCCACACCATACCTCAGGCCAAACCCCAACCTCAACCCAGTCCCCAACCCCGGGACCCACCCACTGCCAGTAGCTCCGCGTCACATGCAGAGGGACTTGTGAGTCTGATTCCCAAGTTGACTCTGCCGACACTCAGAGGTAGGGAGTTGTCGCTCATTAAGGTGGAACGCAACCGCCAGGTGGAAGACTGGCTTTGTGAAATTGGTTCGATGCTGGAAACTGTCCCGGGGGATAGATCGAAAATTGCTCTCGCTATGGGGGCTTGCGTGCACGTAGCCGGTCCACTGGCGGGATTTACAGAGTTTCAGCACCTGACATCTTGGCCTCAGTTTGTCCAAGCGATTAGGGGCAGATTCAAAGACAGGGTTTCGGAGGATGAGGCTTACTTTTATCTCGAGTCACTTAAGAGGGATGACCGAAGCACTGTCAAGGATTTCGGGTCAATATTGAAGAGAAGGGTTGACGACCTCACTAAGGAACTGGGGTTCGATTCGAGTCAGGCAGAGCAATTCGCTAAAGAGTTGTTCTGCAAAACGTTACCTTCCGATATGGGGCCATTGTTCCTTGCGGGGAGAGCGGGTGTGAGTTATGAAGACCTAGTCCAACAGGCCGCCACAGCCCTAGACAGGCAGACGCGCGCAGGGACATCGGGCACTCAGTTGTCGCCATACGTAGAGGCGGTAAGTAAAGGCGAGGGAGCCAAGCCGAGTCACTGTGGCGCGGGTTCATCAAGCGGGAGGCAGCCCTCAGCGGCAAGTTCGAGCCACCCTGCGCGGGGTAACAACAGGGATCCGCGTAGGTGTTACTCCTGCGGGATGCGTGGGCACATACAGAGGGACTGCAAAGTCACTATTACGAGAGCATGAAAGCAGTCTCCTAGTGATGGTAGGCCTACTTTTGAGGTGAAAGTGGAGGGTGTGAGATTGACAGCTTTTGTTGATACAGGAAGCCAGGCGACGGTAATTAAAAAGTCAGCCTTCAGCAATTTTAAGTATGCACGTCTTCAACGTTGCACAAAGACATTAACAGCAGTCAATGGGGAAAAGATTGAGATCGTAGGTCAAGGTACTGTTAATTTTGAGATTGATGGGGAATTGCAGCCTCACACATGTACGATCGTAGAGAACCTTGATTTTCCTGGTCACATCTTAATGGGAACTGATTTTCTGTCGCGATTTGATTATTCCTTGTCTGCTCAAAAAGGGGCTAGGAACTGCAGGTTGCAGTTGGGACAGACTTCCTACCCTGTGGAGATGATCGACCATCCCCCAGTTGTAGCTTCAATTAAGAGGAAGCTGAAATATAATGCGCACTATCCAAAATTTATTTTTAAGTCTCTTCCAGACACAGTTAAGAGGTCATGCGCCTTGCATGCATTGACCAAACAGAGTTGCCCACCACATTCTGTTAAATTTATTAAAGTAGCCGTGGGACGTCACATACAACCAGGTACCACCCTTCAGGTGGCTGGGAGATGTGATAGTTTATTAATTCCTCATCACTTAGTTGTAGTGCTCGATAAAGGTGCACTCATTCCAGTTGTCAATCTTTCACATAAGACTTTTCGCTTCAGGGCAGGTGATAGGGTATCTCAGGGAACCATGGTGGAGGACACAGAAATCTTTCACCATGAGTCAGCTGAGACGCCAGCCGTCACTGCACAATGTAGTGCACTGAATATGTTGAACACTAAAACACCATCCAAAGTACAATACGAGACGAGAAATGTTGCACAGAATGTTGAGGAAGTGGAAAAATTAATTTCAGCACTTGATTTGCAACATGTTGCACAGGCAGATAGGAAGGCACTGAGAGGAGTTTTACGAAAATTCCCGAAATTGTTTGCGACAGAGGATGACCAGATTGGTCTCCTTGATAAGATCGAGCACACCATTCCAACTGGTGATCATTTGCCTGTGTACACGAGACAGTGGAGGTTGCCGGAACAGGCAAAGAACATTATCAGGGAGGAGTGCCAGAAAATGTTGAGACAGGGCGTGATAGAGCCTAGTACGTCACCGTGGCTCTCTCCTGTTGTGCTAGTTCGGAAACCGGACGGTAGTTATCGTTTCTGTGTTGACTACCGGAAGGTGAACGAATTAACTAAGGGTGATGTGTATCCGTTGCCCCGAATACAGGAGATAATAGATCAATTTGGTGCTGCTAAGTATTTCTCAACTCTTGACGCAAAATCGGCGTATTGGGCGATTCCGGTGGCAGAACAGGATAGGGAAAAAACAGCATTCTCGGATGGTAGGCACACTTATCAATTCCGTAGGATGCCGTTTGGTTTGAAGACAGCGCCTTCGTCGTTTCAGAGGGCCATCAACTTTATCCTTAGTCCGGTACTGGGTAGGCATTCTTTAGCGTACCTGGATGATGTTGTGATATATTCCAGGACGTTTGAGGAACACCTACAGGACTTGACTGAGACTTTGAAGTTGTTAGATCAGGCAGGTTTCAGGCTGAATGTTCAGAAGTGCACCTTGGCGGCTCAGAAATTCAAATTTCTGGGGTTCCAGGTGTGCCCAGACGGTATCCGACCTGACCCAGATTCTTGCCGCGCCATTGCTGACATGCCTACTCCAAGGACAGCAAAGGACGTGCGTAGGTTTTTGGGGGCGGCCGGATATTTTCGTCGTCATATTGAAGGTTTCGCTGGCATTTCAGCACCCCTGACTGATCTGACAAAGAAAAATGCGAAGTTTGTGTGGAAATCTGAACATGACGAGGCCTATCGCAAACTGAAAGACCAACTAATCACGACACCGGTATTGGCTATTCCTGATTTTGAGAAAGAGTGGGAAGTGCACACTGACGCCAGCGGTATTGCTATTGGCGGGTGCTTAATTCAGCGAGACGCAGATAATTTACCCCATCCAGTAGCCTATTTCAGTAGGAAGGTCAAAGGACCTGAAGTTCGTTATTCAGCTACGGATCGGGAGGCACTGGCAGTAGTAGAATCAGTTAGGTATTTCGAGCCTTACCTATTTCAGCGGCATTTTGTAATCTACACAGACCATCGAGCGTTAACACATATATTTAAAAAGCGAACGAAATGCCCACGAATGTCACGCTGGTCTCACGAACTTTCGGCCCACTCATTCCAGATCTTGTACAAGCCTGGTCCAGCACATGTTGTGCCAGATACGCTAAGTAGAAATATAGCGGCAGTTCAAATTAATGAAAATATTGAAACCATTCCATCAGATAAAATGAGAGAATACCAGATGAGCGAGCCTAGATGGAAAGAGATTATTGAGTATTTAGAGGGAGGAAAATACCCCAAAAAGAAAAAGAATTTACCTATACATGATTTTGAAATGAAACAGGGCGTCCTGTATTATGTTAATAGCCAGAATGATAGGGCAGTATTTCAGCTAGTTATTCCGGACGCGTTGCGGTCATCAGCGTTAAAGCTTGCGCATGCTTCAAAAATTGCAGGGCATCCGGGGATCTTTAAAACCCACTTAAAAGCAAAGTCTCTATTTTATTTTCCAGGATTACTTTCTGAGGTAATCAATTTCGTGAAGTCGTGCCCTCGTTGCCAGAGGAGGAAAGGTACCCTTAAGGTACAAGCCCCACTTCAGGAATTTCCTGAAATTCGTGAACCGTTAGATCGTGTGGGGGCCGATCTGATTGATTTACACCACAGTCATTCAGGTAACAGATATGTGTTGGTGCTAGTTGACCATCTGTCTAGATACACTACACTAGTTGCATTACCTCAGAAGGATTCTCGTACGGTTGCAGATGCATTCTTGCGTAGGTTCGTTACTGTATTCGGACCTCCTAAAGTTTTAGTCTCTGACCGGGGTCAAGAATTCAATGGGAATATATTTAGAGAAGTTTGTAAGATTTTAGAGACAACTTCGGCTTTTACAACGGCCTACCACCCACAAGCAAACGGAATGACGGAACGGACTAATCGTTCAGTCAAGGATATGCTTGCAATCCTTGCTGAACATGATGCAAACACCTGGGATGAACACCTACCCTATGTTCAGTTCGCCTTGAATACTGCCATCCACCAATCAATTAACACCCAACCACTTCATTTGTTTACTGGTAATTCATGCAATTTCCCGTCAGGTCTGCTTAACAGACATAATGTTGCATACGGGGAGGACTATCCTTCAGAGGTTCTTGGTAAAATGAGAAATGCATGGAATATTGCAGCTGAAGCGTCCAAGAAGGCACGGACTCGGTATGCTCATTTTTATGACAAGAAAGTGCGCCCTCTTGAGTTGAAGGAAGGAAGCCTCGTATTGAGAGTGAATGAGGCTGCGCCCGCCAATCAGAGCAGGAAACTAGCTCCGAGGTGGCGAGGACCCTATAGAGTAATTAAAAGGGCGGGGCCGGTTAATCTTGTTATAAAAGGAGTGTTCGAGGACCAGGTGGAAAGGACAATTCACGTGAATAAATTGAAACATTATCATGCTAGAGAGGAATTAGAACTGCCTTCAGCGGGTCTAGTTCCTGACTCAGCAGTGCTGACTCATGGCTTCACCGACGAGTCAGAAGATGAGGATGACCCTCTGTCATCGCTCATCAGTAGTCAGGTGCAGTCTCGCCACCCTATGGTGACGAGATCTCGCGCTGTACAGTAAAGTAACTTCCTTAGTTAGTATAATTTAGTATTGATTAGATTTTCCTGTAAAGGCAATGAGATGTACTATGTCTATACTTAACTCAGGTAGCAACTTTTACCGTGCTCTGGGGTTCCACCTCCACCAAACCCAGAGTATATCTATGCTTCCGCTGTGTTGTGTCTGTCTGTTCCCAGGTCTGATTGGTACACCGACCCAGTTGTTCCAGCCACACGTGAACCCTTGTCTGTAAAGACCGAGGGGGGAGGCACGTTACACAAGCCCTCCCCCCACCAGACCCAGTAACCCATACATCAGTTACTTTGGGGATGAGTGACTGTCCAAGAGTCACCCGGCCGACGCCTCACGTCACTAACGAGGTTGTCAGGGCCAGCGAGCTGTCCACATTATAGCAGTCACCGGAGGTGCCATACAACGCCGGGGTAGCTGTCTCGAGATCACCACTACCCACCTGCTGCGTCATCAAGACTGCAGCCATTCCAGCAGTGTTGGAGGAGAGGTCAAGAAATGGAAGCACGTAGCAGTACTCAAGAATTTCGCCGGAAGATTAATGATTACGTCATCTGAAGTAACAAGAAAGCAGAAGTAAGGCGGTCACAGGTGGAAGGCACGGTTTCCCTACAGAGTACCGGGACTCGCCAATAGAAGGTCGCAAAATTGTCTCCTTTGGCCTAAAGTCGGCGGTACGAGGGTATACACAGTTGGTGTTTACGGCCTAGTAACCTGGTGACATCAAGAAACGCCTGAGATGACGTGAGCAATGATGGAAGACGAGATTCACCTGTTCTGCAAACAAGCAACCCGCCTCTACGACCTTCTGACACCACTCCTGCTAAGAGACACCGTTGGTACATCCAGTTCTGCTCTGCTGTGGTCATCTGCGACGACAAGTTTAACATCAAGACTGCCGTGTGAACTGTGATTGATACGAAGGCGTGTGGACTGTCGAGAGCAAGATTAATGGCCGAAGTAACAGTATTCTACAGCTGTCACTTGGCACTCCGCTCTACTACACTCTGTCGTCATTCAGGAGTACCGGATGGGAGTACAAGAGGACCAGGTATTGATGTCTACACATGGGGAGAAGCAAGATCGACACCGTCATCGTCAGCGACTACATTCAGCATCCAGCAGCATCGATTTTTTTTTTCGATTACTCAATATGAACAATTGATACAAACAACAAAGTGGCTCTGAACATCTGTGTAAAGAACATCTGGACACTTTTGTTTAAATGTTGAAAAACAGAGTTAGAATCAATTCTTTATAAATGTTGAAAAACAGATTTAAAATAATTCTGGTATAATATATGAAAATTTAACTATAAATTGGTCAGTAATCAAAATCGAAGCCCCTGTGTAATTGTCTCAGCCCAGAACAAACGGTTATGGAAAATTATGTTGTGCTATTTTTTTTCAGAATGTTTGAACACAGGAGGCTTTAAAGTTGGCTTTTGTTAAAAGTGGACCAATATAAACATTGACACTTCTAGTGAGTGAGAACACTTGGCTGTACAGTCAGCTGAAACCTGTGATATAGTATAGGAATTTTTATTTTTAGATACATGTAATAAACGTTAGGTGTGTTCCTTGACATGTCAAGGTTGACATTGATGGGGAGTGGGTAGTACACGGATGTGAACTGATAGTTCCGTAGTACGCTCCCGGATGACTGAAAGTTCAGTCTGATGATATAACTTTAATGTTTGTTTGAGCACGGTGTGGCCGGCTCTAGAGGACACATGGACTTGGCTAGTGAAGAGCCAAGAGAGTTTAATAGCTAGTTTTTGATGGTAGAGTAGGGACATGTTATTTAGCTATGTCAGTAAGGATAGGATGTATGTTTCCTGATATTAGAGGATTGCTGTCAGTTGACAGCTGAGAAAAATTTGAACATGTTTATTATGATGGACTATTATTTGTCAAATTTTATTAGTTAGGTTAGCTTTTGTTTGTGGCATGAGTTGAATTGTGGGTTTGGATACTAAACCTCGTGAATTTTAACAAATTAACAAGGTTTACTAAGTGCTTGTGCGGGGGGGTTGTAACAAACTAGGCTGTTGTAAGAATTATCCAGAGTGGTTTATCGACAAAAGAGAATGGGAAGCTGAGCCGCATGGTGACCTGACCCCCAGGGGAATTCGCGGTGGAAATAACCAACGCTTTGTTCATAGCTGCGTAAAATGAATCATCCTATAGTATTCAGTAATTTAGAGAAAATTAGCCTTTATTCATTTTGCATTAAAATTGTATTGTATAATAGTACTGGATACAATATCAAGAGTATTCTAATTATTGAGTTTAAGTCACCATCAGTGACGTCACGAATCAGATCTAACTTTTGAGGCGGAGTGACCGGCGGTCATAGGTCAGCAGGGTTGACATGTCTAATATTTCTCAAAGTTTTAATAACCATTTTTGTGATCGGGAACAGCTCTGCCGTTAGAGGCTTGTGTAATTTATTTCAGTAAAATAATTCAACTAGTCTGGATCAATTAAGTACAACCGAGTTTAATTGTTATAACTTAAACCTTGCTAGTAACTGGGTAGAACTTTGACTAGGCGCAAGGATACAATGTTCTGTCTGGGGGAGACGAGACAAGGGAAAAATCAGTGTGGTCACGGAAGCAGCTAGGAGAGGTCAAACATCTTACCTCTCCCCAAGAACAGGCCCAACACCTAGAGCTGTGGTCGCCCAAGGTATAGTTGCTATTGTTAAGTATAGAAATAGTCTCATTTGCCACTCAGGTCAAGTAGGGAGTGTTAAATTGATAGGGAGTGAACATATTTAGATTTTGTTTTAGTTTTCGTTTAATAAATTAAATTTGTTATTAATTTGCATTTTATTGTTTCCATGTGTTTTATGTGTATACTTGTCCTGGTCACGTGGTCCACACGAGGCAGAGTTGCATTGGGCGCCGATTCTAACATCGAATCGGAATTATCATTACCGTGTAATTTATTCCACACTCAAGGTCATCGTTTATAGTGGGGATCAAGCCCCTAGGTTGATTAATTAGCGTGATCGATCCAGACCTCGATCATTGCTCTTGTATTACTGGTCTGGTGGTGGCAGCAGAGGTGACTCTAGGGTTTTGTTCAGAGCTTAGGTCACGTCATACTGGGTGTAGAATCCTAAGTCGGTCAATCGTCTTAGGACCACGTGGCGTGGAGTTGGCTTTGTTAAAAGTTTTGGAGTCCCTTGGTAGAGAATAATAAGTAAGAATACGGGTAGAGGGAGTAGAAAGAAGGAAGTAAAGTGAGAGGAACCGAACCCGTGTTACACCAGGAGCCACGCAACTGGTATGTACAAGACGCCTTAATCCACTTGACCATCACGACCGGACAAAATGAGGTGATAGCCGAGGCTATTTGAACCACCCCACCGCCGGCACTCGGATAGTAATCTTGGGCATAGCATTTTACCAAATCACCTCATTGTGTTCCGCACGTGTGCCCCAAAGAATGAGGTGATTTGGTAAAATGCTATGCCCAAGATTACTATCCGAGTGCCGGCGGTGGGGTGGTTCAAATAGCCTCGGCTATCACCTCATTTTGTCCGGTCGTGATGGTCAAGTGGATTAAGGCGTCTTGTACATACCAGTTGCGTGGCTCCTGGGAGTATGGGTTCGAGTCACTTCTGGGGTGTGAGTTTTCAGTTGCATATTGTCCTGGGGACCATTCAGGCTTGTTCGCATATATATATATATATATATATATGTCGTATATTTTCTCTATTTTTTTTCTTATGAAATGATAAAGCTACCCATTTCATTTTGTATGAGGTAAATTTTTTTTATTGGAGTTAAAATTAACGTAGCTATATGACCGAACCTAACCAACCCTACCTAACCTATCTTTATAGGTTAGGTTGGGTTAGCTGGCCAAAAAAGTTAGGTTAGGTTAGGTTAGGTAGGTTAGGTAGTCGAAAAGCAATTAGTTCATGAAAACTTGGCTTATTAGGCAAATCGGGCCTTGCATAGTAGGCTGAGAAGTGCGTTCTGGCTACTAGGTACGACATATATATATATATATATATATATATATATATATATATATATATATATATATATATATATATATATATATATATATATATATATATATATATATCTTCAGAGGTCTGAAGAGACAACTAACACAACACCTATACCCCCTATTAGACTATTTTACAGGAACTTCTTTTCCACAGCTCATAAAACGGAGGAAAGGGTCCTGAAAGATATTGTTAAAAGAAACGTTATCCCTACAGACAAAAATCAGAGGATACAACTGACGATTTACTATAAAACCAGAAAAACGGCCAGCCTACTCATGAGAAACTCTCCAGACACAAAACAGAACGCTTTAAAAGAGACTAACGTCGTCTATGCCTTCAAATGCCCACTTGGGGACTGTAAGCTCCAAAAAACCCAGTATATAGGCAAGACAACAACATCTCTTTCTAGGCGTTTAACGATGCATAAGCAACAGGGCTCCATTAAGGAACATATAATCTCTTCCCATAACCAAACCATCGCCAGAGAAATCCTAGTAAACAACACAGAAATCATCGATAGATAGAGCGATAGCAGGCGGCTTGACGTTTGCGAGGCACTACACATCAAGAAGTCAACACCAGCAATCAACAGCCAATTATTGCACAACTATATTCTACCCACCTCAAGACTCCGCTCCAATATAGAAGCATCAAGAAATATGGACCAATAGGCTTTCTACAAACACTTCTATTCAATACCCATTGTTTCTGTTCTGTCTTGTGTTGATACTTTTAATACCCTATTAATATCCCCTGTTCTGTCTTGTGTTAATGCCACATCATCCTTCCCACCTCACTCAAATGTAGATATAATATCAGAGAGACGTAAGTTCTAATCAGTTGTGTATTTGTGAAGTCTTTGAAAATGTAATAAGTTTTACGAAACGCGCCCGTGTCGCGTCAGACTAGAAATAAAAATGAATTTTGGAGAAGTGATTTTTGATTTACCTCCAACAGTGAAGCGTAATGTACGAAAGATTGTACCTAGTAGCCAGAACACACTTCTCAGCCTACTATGCAAGGCCCGATTTGCCTAATAAGTCAAGTTTTCCCGAATTAATATATTTTCTCTAATTTTTTTCTTATGAAATGATAAAGCTACCCATTTCATTATGTATAAGGTCAATATTTTATTATTGTAGTTAAAATTAACGTAGATATATGACCGAACCTAACCAACCCTACCTAACCTAACCTAACCTATCTCTATAGGTTAGGTTAGGTTAGGTATCCGATAAAGTTAGGTTAGGTTAGGTTAGGTAGGTTAGGTTGTCGAAAAACAATTAATTCATGAAAACTTGGCTTATTAGGCAAATTGAGCCTTGCATAGTAGGCTGAGAAGTGCGTTCTGGCTACTAGGTACGACATATATATATATATATATATATATATATATATATATATATATGTCGTACCTAGTAGCCAGAACTCACTTCTCAGCCTACTATTCAAGGCCCGATTTGCCTAATAAGCCAAGTTTTCCTGAATTAATATATTTACTATAATTTTTTTCTTAGAAATGATAAAGCAACCCTTTTCTCTATGTATGAGGTCAATTTTTTTTTATTGGAGTTAAAATTAACGTAGATATATGACCGAACCTAACCAACCCTACCTAACCTAACCTAACCTATATTTATAGGTAAGGTTAGGTTAGGTAGCCAAAAAAAGCTAGGTTAGGTTAGGTTAGGTAGGTTAGGTAGAAGAAAAAACATTAATTCATGAAAACTTGGCTTATTAGGCAAATCGGGCCTTGAATAGTAGGCTGAGAAGTGCGTTCTGGCTATTAGGTACGACATATATATATATATATATATATATATATATTTATATATATATATATATATATATATATATATATATATATATATATATATATATATACATATATATATATATATATATATATATATATATATATATATATATATATATATATATATATATATATATATATATATGTATATATATATATATATATATATATATATATGTATATATATATATATATATATATATATATATATATATATATATATATATATATATATATATATATATATATACATATATATATATTATTAAATATGACCGAATAAGTAAGATTAATAATTCTAACACGAATTTTCTCAATGTTTCTTATATTTTTTTTCACTGTTGATGGTAGCTGAAAAATCAATTCTCCAAAATTCATTTTTATTTCTAGTCTGACGCGACACTTGAGCGCGTTTCGTAAAACTTATTACATTTTCAAAGAGTTTAGTTTACACACACACAACTATAACTGAACAGAGTTTAAACTGTTTCGATTTTTTATACCTGCATTTGGGTGAGGTGATATGTTACAACAGTTTTGGATGAGGTGAAAACAAACTTTCAACACAAGACAGAACACGAAACAATGGGTATAATATTTTGTAAGTTTAAAGGGAAGAATGGAAGTAACTGCAGAGGGCCTATTGGCCCATATTTCTTGATGCTTCTATATTGGTGCGGAGTCTTGAAGTGGGTAGAATATAGTTGTGCATTAATTGGCTGTTGATTGCTGGTGTCGACTTTTTAATGTGTAGTGCCTCGCAGATATCTAGCCGCCTGCTATCGCTGTATCTATCGATGATTTCCGTGTTTTTTGTTAAGACTTCTCTGGTGATGGTCTGGTTGTGGGAAGAGATTATATGTTCCTTAATGGAGCCCTGTTGCTTATGCATCATTAATCACCTGGAAAGAGATGTTGTTGTCTTGCCTATATACTGAATTCTTTGAGGTTTACAGTCCCCAAGTGAGCATTTGAAGGCATAAATGACATTGATCTCTTTTAAAGCGTACTGCTTTGTGTCTGGAGAGTTTTTCATGAGTAGGTTGGCCGTTTTCTTGGTTTTATAGTAGATCGTCAATTGTATCTTCTGATTTTTGTCTGTAGGGATAACGTTTCTATTAACAATATCTTTCAGGACTCTTTCCTCCGTTTTATGAGCTGTGGAAAAGAAGTTTCTGTAAAATAGTCTAATAGGGGGTGCAGGTGTTGTGTTAGTTGTCTCTTCAGAGGTTGCATGGCGTTTCACCTTCCTTCTTATGATGTCTTCAACGAAACCATTGGAGAAGCCGTTGTTGACTAGGACCTGCATTACCCTACAGAGTTCTTCATCGACTTGCTTCCATCCTGAGCTGTGGCTGAGAGCACGGTCGACATAAGCGTTAACGACACTCCTCTTGTACCTGTCTGGGCAGTCACTGTTGGCATTGAGGCACATTCCTATGTTTGTTTCGTTAGTGTAGACTGCAGTGTTGAAACCTCCGCTCCTTTCCATAACTATTACATCTAGAAAGGGCAGCTTCCCATCCTTCTCCAGCTCGTAAGTGAAACGCAACACAGAATTTCGCTCAAATGCCTCCTTCAGCTCCTGCAGATGTCTGACATCAGGTACCTGTGTAAAAATGTCGTCAACATACCTGCAGTATATGGCCGGTTTCAAGTTCATGTCGAACTACGACCTTTTGTTCGATGGTACCCACGTAGAAGTTCGCAAACAGGACACCTAGGGGAGATATAGGGTCGATGCCAATATAGAAGCATCAAGAAATATGGGCCAATTGGCCCTTTGCAGTTACTTCCATTGTTCCATTTAGGTATGAGTGTTCACTTCTCCTACCACCCCTTTTTGTTTATGTCTTACACTTCATTATACAAGGTTATACAGTTACATATATGATTTTCACAAAAAAACGAACTTTAAAAGGACTTTAGTGGAAGTTTGTTTCCTAGAGGCTGTAGATTTCTTCGAATTCCTCCGACGTCGGGCAGGAACCGAGGACGTAGCGGGCATTTCCCCTCTGGATCGCGACACTGAGGCGCTGGAAGACAAAACTTGCCGCAATAGGGTCCCATGTAGTGTCATTGAGCCTGGAACCAAGATCCTTAAGAAACCTTTGTGCACTTTCTCCCCATGGGCCTAGGGTTTCAGATCCTATTAGAACGAAGTTGTACCGATGATCTAATTCCCTGTACTTGTTTTAAGTGTATCTTTCTCTGTGTGTCACCGCAGCTCCTGCTTGGCCGGCAGAGAGGTTCATGTATGTTGTTGGATTCGCAAGGATAGTCCCACGCCAACTGTCTGCCACCATTCCAAAGGCGCAGTGTGATTCTGTCTGGTCGGCCGGCAAAGCGAACAGATTCACTGTTCAATAGATTGTGGGGCTCTTTCTCTCCACTGGACACTGGGCAGAGGTAAGGCTTCTCCTAATGATGTATTTGACATCGTCGTGTCTAGAGTGCCAACCGTCAGATTTTCCACAGTGAAGGCCATACAATCCATATTCGTCAGCATCTGCCTCGCCACAAATACACCTATGAACAGTGTGGATAGGGGCAGCAAGGCGGAGAGCGACTGCAATACGGAGTTCCTGCGGATCAAGACGTGTGCCTGTTGCAGACATAGGGACTGCCAAAAGGAAGTCCCCTGCATGGGGAGCCTCCACAGCTGTGAGGCGTGCACGATCACTGGGGGTTGTTGCTGCCTTCAGAAAAGCTGTCGTTACTTATATATATATATATATATATATATATATATATATATATATATATATATATATATATATATATCGTACCTAGTAGCCAGAACGCACTTCTCAGCCTACTATGCAAGGCCCGATTTGCCTAATAAGCCAAGTTTTCATGAATTAATGTTTTTTCGACTACCTAACCTAACCTAACCTAACTTTTTCGGCTACCTAACCGAACCTAAGCTATAAAGATAGGTTAGGTTAGGTTAGGTAGGGTTGGTTAGGTTTGGTCATATATCTACGTTAATTTTAACTCCAATGAAAAAAAAATGACCTCATACATAATTAAATGCGTATCTTTATCATTTCATGAGAAAAAAATTAGAGAAAATATATTAATTCAGGAAAACTTGGCTTATTAGGCAAATCGGGCCTTGCATAGTAGGCTGAGAAGTGCGTTCTGGCTACTACATACGACATATATATATATATACATATACATATATATATATATATATATATATATATATATATATATATATATATATATATATATATATATATATATATATATATATATATATATATATATATATATATATATATATGTTGTACCTAGTAGCCAGAACGTCGTAATCGGCCTACTATGCAAGGGCCGATTTGCCTAATAAGCCAAGTTTTCCTGAATAAATTTTCTCTAATTTTTTTTCTTATGAAATGATAAAGCTACCCATTTCTTTATGAATGAGGTCAATTTTTTTTTATTGGAGTTAAAATTAACGTAGATATATGACCGAACCTAACCAACCGTACCCAACCTAACCTAACCTATCTTTATAGGTTAGGTTAGGTTAGGTAGCCGAAAAAGTTAGGTTAGGTTAGGTTAGGCAGTCGAAAAACAAATAATTCGTGAAAACTTGGCTTATTAAGCAAATCGGGCCTTGTATAGTAGGCTGAGAAGTGCGTTTTGGCTACTAGATACGACATATATATATATATATATATATATATATATATATATATATATATATATATATATATATATATATATATATATATATATATATTCAGGCTTGTTTGCATTTGTGTTCCTCACATGTGCCCCAAAGAATGAGGTGATTTGATAAAATGCTATGCCCAAGATTACCATCCGAGTGCCGGCGGGGAAGTGGTTCAAATAGCTTTGGCTATCACTTCCTTATGTCCGGTCGTGATGGTCAAGCAGATTAAGGCGTCCCTGTACATACCAGTTGCGTTGCTCCTGGCAGTATGGGTTCGAGTCACTTTTGGGGTGTGAGTTTTCAGTTGTATATAGTCCTGGGGACCATTCAGGCTTGTTTGCATTTGTGTTCCTCACGTGTGCCCCAAAGAATGAGGTGATTTGATAAAATGCTATGCCCAAGATTACCATCCGAGTGCCGGCGGGGAAGTGGTTCAAATAGCTTCAGCTATCACTTCCTTATGTCCGGTCGTGATGATCAAGCGGATTAAGGCGTCCCTGTACATACCAGTTGCGTTGCTCCTGGCAGTATGGGTTCGAGTCACTTTTGGGGTGTGAGTTTTCAGTTGTATATAGTCCTGGGGACCATTCAGGCTTGTTTGCATTTGTGTTCCTCACGTGTGCCCCAAAGAATGAGGTGATTTGATAAAATGCTATGCCCAAGATTACAATCCGAGTGCCGGCGGGGAAGTGGTTCAAATAGCTTCGGCTATCACTTCCTTATGTCCGGTCGTGATGGTCAAGCGGATTAAGGCGTCCCTGTACATACCAGTTGCGTTGCTCCTGGCAGTATGGGTTCGAGTCACTTCTGGGGTGTGAGTTTTCAGTTATATATATATATATATATATATATATATATATATATATATATATATATATATATATATATATATATATATATATATATATATATATATATATATATATATATACATATTTATATATATATATACCTAAAAGGGGTACCACTGCTGGTGCAATTGAAGGGACCCATATCCTTGGAGAAGAAAATATAGTGTTCTCATAGAAGACCTTGTGGATTCTCACAGAACACTTTGATATTTTCTTCCCCTACCATCCCTATTCGTTTTGCATGTGTGTATATATATATATCTCACTTTATTTTAAAATTTCATTACACAAAAAGGGTTACAACATTGGTTACGTGCAGGGGTTCAAGGTTACTTGTCACAGGTTGTAGAGTTCGTCCTGCTCCTTAGATGGCGGGCAGAAACCAATTTATGCAGTGAGCATGTCCTCTCTGGATCGCCACAATAAAGAGTTGAAAGAGGAAACAGGCGGCCCTAGAGTCTCTAGTTGTTTAAATGAGCTTGTAACCCAACTCCTTCAAAACACTAGCAGCACTTTTACCCTAGGCACCAAGTGTCTCTGAAGAAATGGGGACATAATTATAGTGGTGATCAAGATCTCAGTATTTACGCGACTTGGATGATTCCCGGTGATTGATTGGCAGCACCTCTTGCTTATGCAGCACCGAAGTCAACATAGGTGGTGGCTAAAGTTGAAACGCATGTGTAATCCCACACCAACTGTCTACAATTCTTCCAGGGTTTCACCGTGATCCCGTCTGGGCGACCGACAGGCTCATCAGAGTTGTGGGGCGTTAGGTAATGGGGCTCTCTCTCTCTGCTGGACAACCGGCTGTGGTAATGCTTCCGTTTTAATAATGGCATTAAGCTCGCCGTGTCTTGTGTGCCATCCTCCTGTCCTTCGGCAGAGAAGGCCATGCCGTCTGTACCTGTCGGCCACTGCCTCGCCGCAAATACACCTGTATTCGGTGTGGACTGGGGCAGCGAGATGGAGAGCCACGGCAATTCGGAAGGCCTACGGTGTGAGATGCGTGCAGATTGCTGACATTCGGGTTGCTAATAGGAAGTCATCTGCATGGAGGAGCTGCTACAGCTCTAAGTCGGGCAGTGTCACATGGTGTTGTCGCAGCACCTTGGTCGAAAATGGGGAGATCCCAGCTGAATTGCTTGTGAGCTTCAGAAGGTTGGGGTGCTGGTCCTGCGAGAGAGACTCATTTGGTGGTCCACATCGTAAAGCTGGGATCATGTATCTCTGCCGGTTGAACCAGGTACTCAGGTAGGATTTCCTTCACCAGGTTTTCAAATGCCACTGAAAAGGACAGGAACGCTGGTAGAGCAATTTTTGTTGCTGTGAAAACGCCGAGGACCCCCGAATCTGTCAGGAAGGGAGGCTTGTTTCCACTGTGAGTCGCTGTTGAGGGCTTTTTCTAGCATTGATTTCAGCAGACTATCGTACACCTCTAATTTAATATTATTGAAATATGGTAAACATCTAAGAAAGTAGGTCAGCCTGGGAAGGGACAAGCATCTGGTGATGAGGTAGAGTGCAACAATAGCATCAATGTCGTCAATCCTCTCAATCATCCTCTTGAGGCCAGTGATCATCTTACCAAGGACCTCGTGGATGGCATTCCCTCCAAGAGAAGCACCTATTAGTGTGCTGTCTTCAGGGTTGGTTGTATGAATGTCAGGCAAAACAACCTTTATTTGCTCTAATACGTGCTGGTTGGTGGAGGTTATTTCGCACTTGGAAGAGGTCAGGGCGAGGCCGGAAGTGAGGTGAGAAAATTCGCCCAAAGAATGTGTTATGTTTACCATATTTTTCTGGGTTTGAAAATATGGTCAAGGCCTTGAAACTTTTTGATATACATGGATTGTTTAATTACGAAAATACAGTTGGTAAACTATTAGTTAGAAACAGCCCTCGTAGTGACAATTGTGTCATTTATAAAATACCTTGTAAAGATTGTTATAGGTTCCATGTTGGGCAAACGTCGAAAGATTTGAAATGTATAATTTTGCAACATAAATACTCTGCAAGACATGGCCAATGGCCTAATGCTTTGCATGTTCATTTGTCAGAAAATTCTCACCAAAATTATTGGAAGATGGCTTCTTCAATAACGAATTGAAAAAGCGCTTTCAGTAGGAACATAATTGAATTTGCTTTAATACAGATTACAGAACCATGTAATTTGAACATTAGCAGTGGTTCGTATAATTTAGATCTATTTTTGATTGATCAGTTAAAGGGTGATTTGAATAGGATCATTGATACACATTTGTCTCACTAATTTATTATTAATATCTTCAATCTTATGCTATTATTATTATTATCCATATATGGGCCTATTGGCCCATATGATTCAGCTTTTATTTTATATCCACATAATCCCTTTCATATATTTGTTATTGTACCTCACTTCACTTCACCTCTCTCTCCTGCCTATATTTGTTCAGACTTGCCTTGTAAATCATTCCTTCTGAAGATGTATTATTATAGGAAAGTACTTAAGGAAATTCCTGGTTTCAATTCTTCCTCCGTGGTCTGACACTGTCACATTTTTCACCACGAGTAAATTTTCGTAATTTACACACACACACACACACACACTCACACACACACACACACACACACACACACACACACACACACACACACACACACACACTCACACACACACACACACACACACACACACACACACACACACACACCTCGTGTGACCTTAAGGGGCCTCATAGCCTGGTGGATAGCGCGCAGGACTCGTAATTCTGTGGCGCGGGTTCGATTCCCGCACGAGGCAGAAACAAATGGGCAAAGTTTCTTTCACCCTAAGTGCCCCTGTTACCTAGCAGTAAATAGGTACCTGGGAGTTAGTCAGCTGTCACGGGGTGCTTCCTGGGGTGTGTGTGTGTGTGGTGTGGGGGAAAAAAAAAAAAAAAAAAGTAGTAGTTAGTAAACAGTTGATTGACAGTTGAGAGGCAGGCCGAAAGAGCAAAGCTCAACCCCCGCAAAAAACAAAACTAGTAAACACACACACACACACACACACACACACACACTAACATAGATGGGATTACAAATAAAACAAGTGAACTCGGAGAATGGGCACTACAAGAAAACCCAGACATAATAGCACTCACAGAAACAAAGCTAACGAAAATCATAACAAACGCAGTGTTTCCACAGGGCTACTATGTAGTGAGGAAAGAGAGAGAAGGGAGAGGAGGAGGTGGTATAGCTTTGCTACTAAGAGAAGGTTGGAGTTTCGAAGAAATGGTAATTTAGAACTGTGAAGATTTCAGTGACTACATATCAGCACCATAGCAACTGGAGGACAGAAAATTATAGAAGTAGTCATATATAATCCCCCTCCGATTGACAGAAGACCCAGACAGGAATATGATAGAAACAACTTGGCCACAATCAATATAATAGAGAGAGCAGCTTCTGTGGCTAGCAGGAACGGATCCAGACTTCTAATAATGGGAGACTTCAACCATGGAAAGATAGATTGGGGGAACAGAGACCCACATGGAGGCCCAGACAGATGGAGAGCTAAGCTGCTGGATGTGGCAACAAGAAACTTTCTATGTCAACACGTCAAGGGACCGACAAGAATGAGAGGAGGGGATGAACCAGCCTTGATTTATCTGATATTTACCCCAAATGAATCGGATATAAGGGAAGTTAAGTTGGAAGCCCCCATGGGAATGAGTGATCATAGTGTATTGAGCTTTGAGTACCTGGTTGAGCTAAGAATTATCACCCCCCAAAAAGAACTGGGAAACAAAGGGCTGGCGTACCGAAAGGAAAACGATGAGGAGATGAATAAATTCCTATGGGATATACATTGGGACACAGAACTCGGAACCAAGTCCGTACAAGACATGATGGACTATGTAACCCAAACATGTCAGGAGGCTGTGAGCAGGTTTGTGCCAGCCCGACAGGAAAAAACAGAGAAGCAAAGGTAGAATCCGTGGTTTAATAGGGAATGTATGAAAGCAAAGGAGCTGAACAAAAGGACACGGAGGAACTTCTGTAATAACAGAACACCAGAAAGTAGAGAGAGATACCAGAGAACCAGGAACGAGTATGTTAGTGTGAGAGGAGCAGCTGAGAAAAGGTATGAAAATGATATAGCTAATAAAGCCAAGACCGAACCAGAGCTACTACACAGTCACATCAGGAGGAAGACAACAGTGAAGGAACAGGTGATGAAACTTAGGGTGGGCGAGGACAGGTACACAGAGAATGACAAAGAGGTGTGTGAAGAACTCAACAAAGGTTCCAGGAGGTCTTTACAATAGAACAGGGAGAAGTCACGGTGCTAGGAGAGGTGGCAGCAAACCAGGTGACCTTGGATAGGTTCGAAATTTACAAGAGATGAGGTCAAGAAGCACCTATTGGAGCTGGATGTGAGAAAAACTGTTGGGGCGGACGGAATCTCACCATAGGCATTGAAAGAGTGTGCAGGAGCACTTTGCTTGCCACTCTCCATAGTGTATAGTAGGTCACTGGAAACGGGAGACCTACCAGAAATATGGAAGACTGCTAATGTAGTGCCAATAAACAAAAAGGGTGACAGACAAGAGGCACTGAACTAGAGGCCAGTGTCCTTAACTTATATACCATGCAAGGTGACGGAGAAGATTGTGAGAAAAAACCTAGTAACACATCTGGAGAGAAGAGACTTCGTGACAACCCATCAACATGGGTTCAGGGACGGTAAATCTTGCCTTACAGGCTTGATAGAATTCTACGATCAAGTGACAAAGATTAAACAAGAAAAAGAAGGATGAGCGGACTGCATTTTTTTGGACTGTCAGAAACCTTTGACACAGTACCCCATAAAAGGTACTGTGTCAAAGGCTGTAGCTTTACCTACATAAAAGGTAAAGGAATTCATAAGCTGGAGAAACAGGCAGGAGTAACTGGTAGGACGCTCCAGTGGATAAGGGAGTACCTAAGCAATAGGAAGCAGACAGTTACAGTGAAGGGGTGAGACCTCAGAATGGCGTGAAGTCACCAGTGGAGTCCCACAGGGCTCTGTACTTGGAGCTATCCTGTTTCTGATATACGTAAATGATCTCACAGAGGGTAAAGACTCATTCCTCTCAATGTTTGCTGACGACACCAAAATTATGAGAAGGATTAAGACAGAGGAGGACAGCTCGAGGCTTCAAGAAGACCTGGAAAAGCTGCAGGAATGGTCGAACAAATGGCTGTTAGAGTTTAACCCAAGCAAATGTAATGTAATGAAGATAGGGGTAGGAAACAGGAGACCAGATATAAGGTATCATTTGGGAGATGAAATACTTCAAGAGTCAGAGAGAGAGAAAGACCTGGGATGTCACGCAGACCTGTCCCCTGAAGCTCATATCAAGAGGATAACATCAGCAGCATATGCCAGGTTGGCTAACATAAGAACGGCCTTTAGAAACTTGTGTAAGGAATCTTTCAGAACGTTATATACCACATGTCAGACCAATCTTGAAGTATGCGGCTCCAGCATGGAGTCCACATCTAGTCAAGCATAAGACTTTACTGGAAAAGATTCAAAGGTTTGTCACCAGACTAGTACCCGAGCTGAGAGGTATGAGCTTCGAGGAGAGACTACGGGAATTAAATCTCACTTCGTGGGAAGATAGAAGAGTTAGGGGGGACATGATCACCACATTCAAGGTTCTCAAGGGAATCGAAAGGGTTGATAAGAAAAGGCTATTTAACACAAGGGGCACACGCACTAGGGGACACAGGTGGAAACAGTGCCCAAATGAGCCACAGAAATATTAGAAAGAACTTTTTTTGTGTCAGAGTGGTTGACAAATGGAATGCATTAGGAAGTGATGTAGTGGAGGCTGACTCCATACACAGTTTCAAGTGTAGATATGATAAAGCCCAATAAGCTCAGGAACCTGTACACCTGTTGATTGACGTTTGAGAGGCGGGACCAAAGAGCCAGAGCTCAACCCCCGCAAGCACAACTAGGTGAGTACAACTAGGTGAGTACACACACACACACACACACACATGCGGCCCTAGCAGGGAGACCTACTTTGTCAAGCACAAGACGAAGCTGAAAAAAGGTATAGTATGCCACTAGACTAGTCCCGGAGCTAAGAGGCATGAGTTATAAGGAAAGGCTGCGAGAGATGCACCTTACGACACTGGAAGACAGAAGAGTAAGGGGAGACATGATCACTACCTACAAAATACTCAGGGGTATTGACAGGGTAGACAACGATAAACTATTTATTACTGGTGGTACACGAACAAGGGGACACAGGTGGAAACTGAGTACCCAAATGAGCCACAGGGACGTTAAAAAAAACTTTTTCAATGTCAAAGTAGTTAACAGGTGGAATGCATTAGGCAGTGATGTGGTGGAGGCTGACTCCATACACAGTTTTAAATGTAGATATGATAGAGCCCAGTAGGCTCAGGAATCTGTACACCAAAGGACACTTAATGGCTAGTGGGGACCCGGTCGGCCGAGCGGACAGCACGCTGGGCTTGTGATCCTGTGGTCCTGGGTTCGATCCCGGGCGCCGGCGAGAGACAATGGGCAGAGTTTCTTTCACCCTATGCCCCTGTTACCTAGCAGTAAAATAGGTACCTGGGTGTTAGTCAGCTGTCACGGGCTGCTTCCTGGGGGTGGAGGCCTGGTCGAGGACCGGGCCGCGGGGACACTATAAAAGACCCGAAATCATCTCAAGATAACCTCAAGATAACCAGTTGATTGACAGTTGAGAGGTGGTAACAAAACGCCAAAGCCCATCACCCGCAAGCACGATTAGGTTAGTACACAAACACACACACACACATACATATATATATATATATATATATATATATATATATATATATATATATATATATATATATATATATATATATATATATATATATATATATATATATATATATATATATTCTGGCAGCAGGTTTTCTTTCAAACATGTTTCATTGAATATGACCGCATATTCTGTATTTATTATTTTCGGGTTTAGGGTTTCTATCCCTCTAACTATTTTCTTAGCATCAGGGCTTAGCATCAGAACTCATTTTCGTACTTTTAAGGTGAAGAAAAGAAGTGATTTACTATAGAGTGTATTACACTTATTTATACAATTTGCACAACGTTTCGAACCTCCATGGTTCATTCTCAAGTGAAGCGATTTTGCAGGGCTGGTTGATTATATTCCCGCACTGGGTCAGGTGATAAGATAATAAAGGTGAAAACATGGGGGGATACATAAGGGATAAATGTGGGGTGAAACATAAGAACATAAGAATAGAGTTAACTGCAGAAGGCTTATTGGCCCATACGAGGCAGTTTCTATCTACATACAAAGATTAATCAAGTGTAATTGGCCTGTTATGTTGAACATTGTCTTCTGTGTTAGCATCGTTATGTTCTCGAAGCATGTACAAAGGAAGCCCCCTTTCATCAGTCCACAAGGAGACATGTATTTACAAATAGACGGAGTAGCAATGGGCTCCCCCTTAGGAGTTTTATTTGCTAATTTTTATATGGGAACCATCGAAGACAGGGTCAGAAGACAGAAAGACAGAAAAATGAAATTATTTCAATGAAATATATATATATATATATATATATATATATATATATATATATATATATATATATATATATTTCATTGAAATAATTTCATTTTTCTGTCTTCTGACCCTGTCTTCGATGGTTGTTTCATATATGTTTCATTGAATATGATCACATATTCTGTATTAATTATTTTCTGGTTTAGGGCTTCTAACTAGTTTCTTAGCATCAGAGCTTAGTTGAAATAGGAGTTCTCCAAAACTCATTTTCGTACTTTTAAGGTGAAGAAAAGAAGTGATTTACTATAGAGTGCTTTACACTTATTTATACAATTTGCACAACGTTTCGAACCTCCATGGTTCATTCTCAAGTGAACAGATCTTACAATGCTGGTTGATTTTATACCCGCACTGGGTCAGGTGATAATACAATACTGATGGACTAATGAAAGGGTCCACAAGGAGACATGTATTTACAAATAGACGGAGTAGTAATGGGCTCCCCCTTAGGAGTTTTATTTGCTAATTTTTATATGGGAACCATCGAAGACAGGGTCTTCAGTAGCAGACAAAAACCAACTGTATATTGCCGTTATGTTAATGACATATTCGTAATAGTAAAAGACTCAGATGAACTAATTGACCTAAAAAGACATCTAGAGAGAGAGTCAGTACACCGATTTACACGTGAAAATAACAGTCTGCCATTCCTGGATGTACTAATAACAAAAACAGGAACCTCTTTAAACACCAACGTATATACCAAGCCCACCAACATAGGATTATGCCTGAACGGTAGAAGTGAGTGCCCCCAAAGATACAAAGCCAGTGTTCTCAATGCTTATATTCGTCGAGCGCTTACCCACTGCTCTGAATGGAGCAACGTGAGTAGAGAGTTTGAAAGAGTAACTCAGGTATTGGTGAACAACGGATATAGCAACGCGGAAATAAACGCTGCTATAAGAAGACACTTGGACCGTTGGTATAATCCAGAACCTAGAACAAAAACCACAACACCTCCAATAAAATTATATTACAAATCAACCATGCACAGTGAACATATAAAAGAGGAAAGAATAATGAAAGAAATAATCCATAAAGGAGTAAAAAGCACTACTCCTAACCAAAACATAAACCTGATAATATTCTACAAATCCAAGAAGACTTCCGAACTCCTTATCAAAAACAGCCCGAAGCCGACGGAGAACCCTCTACAGCAGTCAAGCGTTGTATACATGTATACTTGCCCCCACGAAGGATGTAACCTTCAATCTAAGTACATAGGTATGACGTCGACCAAGCTGACGAGGCGTTTGACATGCCATCTTCAATCCGGTGCCCCCAGGAAGCACATGAGACAAGCCCATGACATCACTCTAACATGAGAAATGTTGAACAAGAATACCTGTATAATAGACAAAACCCAAGATGCAAGAAGATTACAAATTCTTGAAGCAATTCACATAAGAATAGAACAACCTACCATGAACACCCAAATCACGGAACTATTTACTCTACCCACCATGAAAATAAGGACAAGACCAGAACATAACGATGCCAACACAGAAACTTACAACATTATATGGAGGACCTATGGCAATTCCACGACCAAGAGATGGCTTCCTGAACCTTGCAGGAATTAACCTCACTGAGGACCAAGTCACTCTCCTAAATCTGGGCATAAACTGTCACGTTATGTCCAGACCGAGTGAGATGGCCCGGAAAGTAGAGTTGGAAATTCTGTTGGACGACATATTCGACCTCGAGACACAAAAAAAGGTCACTACCAAAGATACGTTACAAGCAGAACTTTTTGCAGAAGGAGGAAAGAATCGAGGCAATTACAGAAGCACCATACTGTTCCCCGAGCTCAAAGCGGCAGCTAAAAGCCTTCGTGAGAACAAGGAGATAGTTGTCAGGAGAGGTGACAAGTCGCCAATATATGTCATTCTTAAAAAAGACGAATATCTGGCGAAAATGAACCTCATACTCTCTGACCAAACTAAGTTCCAAAGGGTAACGAAGGACACTACAGCTGAATTGAAAGCAAAGGTCAACAAACTGATCGAAACTGTGAACGCCAAGAAATCCGGACTCCACCTGCCAAAGATCATTGGAGAATATAAACCTGGATATGCGAATGGAAATGTCAAGACACACAAGCCTAGAAACCCACTTCGGCCAATCATTAACCAGATACCCACACCCACGTACAGACTGGCGAAGCGACTCAACGGCCTGCTGACTCCTTATGTTCCTTGCTCCTTCAGCCTGAAGTCTCCAAAGGAATTTGTTGACTTACTACGGGGCACACGGGCCACAGGGATAAGAGCCTCGTTGGACGTAGAATCGCTGTTTACCAACGTACCTGTGGACGAGACAATCGGGATGATAGCCGACAGAGTGTATCGTCATCCAGCCTGTACTCCTCTTGACATACCCGAAAATATCCTAAGGAAACTACTCCAAGCTTGTACTAAAGAGGCACCCTTCTTGAGCCCGCATGGGCACATGTATAAGCAAGTAGATGGGGTCGCCATGGGTTCTCCCCTAGGTGTCCTGTTTGCAAACTTCTACATGGGTACCATCGAGCAAAAAGTCTTAGTCGACATGAACTTGAAACCGGTCATATACTGCAGGTATGTTGACGACATTTTTACACAGGTACCTGATGTCAGACATCTGCAGGAGCTGAAGGAGGCATTTGAGCAGAGTTCCGTGCTGCGTTTCACTTACGAGATGGAAAAGGATGGGAAGCTGCCCTTTCTAGATGTAACAGTCATGGAAAAGAGCGGAGGTTTCCACACTGCAGTCTACACTAAGGAAACGAACATAGGAATGTGCCTAAATGCCAACAGCGACTGCCCAGACAGGTACAAGAGGAGTGTCGTTAACGCATATGTCGACCGTGCTCTAAGCCACAGCTCAGAATGGAAGCAAGTCGACGAAGAACTCTGTAGGGTAAGGCAGGTCCTAGTCAACAACGGCTTCTCCAATGGTTTCGTCGAAGACATCATAAGAAGGAAAGTGAAACACCATGCAACCTCTGAAGAGACAACTAACACAACACCTATACCCCCTATTAGACTATTTTACAGGAACTTCTTTTCCACAGCTCATAAAACTGAGGAAAGGGTCCTGAAAGATATTGTTAATAGAAACGTTATCCCTACAGACAAAAATCAGAGGATACAACTGACGATTTACTATAAAACCAGAAAAACGGCCAGCCTACTCATGAGAAACTCTCCAGACACAAAGCAGAACGCTTTAAAAGAGACCAACGTCGTCTATGCCTTCAAATGCCCACTTGGGGACTGTAAGCTCCAAAAAACCCAGTATATAGGCAAGACAACAACATCTCTTTCTAGGCATTTAACGATGCATAAACAACAGGGCTCCATTAAGGAACATATAATCTCTTCCCACAACCAAACCATCGCCAGAGAAATCCTAGTAAACAACACAGAAATCATCGATAGATACAGCGATAGCAGGCGGCTTGACGTTTGCGAGGCACTACACATTAAGAAGTCAACACCAGCAATCAACAGCCAATTAATGCACAACTATATTCTACCCACCTCAAGACTCCGCTCCAATATAGAAGCATCAAGAAATATGGACCAATAGGATCGGATCCCAGAGATCGTTTGGGAGTTTCACACACGGGAGACCAGCCCCTCATGACGTCACACACCACTTTGTCTACATCCCCACAGACAAAGTAAGTGGAATTTGATATATATATATATTTTTTACATGTTCAGGGAAGAGAATTTATTATTTTACTAAGAAAACTATTTGTGGGTACACACTTAATTTTCGGCGCACAGGGAGAATGTCACAATAAACTCGGCACATCAGAGAGGTTATCTAATGTTTCTTCACACTCCAGATGATAAAAAATATTTGCGTAAATTAAAAATATGCAAAATAAAATTATTTAGTCACAATGCTTTTGTGTTTATATATGAGTAAGGCTTATATCGAGGTCCCTCCAAGGTAGAATTACTGATCCTCCACAGGATGGAACCCCACGACTAGCTGACCAACTCTTGGTTACCTATTTACTGCTAGTAGCCAGAACAGCAGCATTAGGTGAAAGGAAGCATGCCCAACCATTTCTGTACTGTTCGGCATCCATGCCCTGAATTATCGATTGTGAGATGAGAACTAACCCAGCTGTACAACTTTATCATCGTCATCCTTGATATATACTAGGTCACCTTCACAGTCAATGCGCTCACCATCATTATATTTCTCGCCCTGGTCATGTTTATTTTAACTTCATTCCTCGTCATAATTACAATGTTCCTCACTTTTATTTCCCATACCATCCATATTCATCATCACCATTCACTTTCAGCGGTCACCATCACCATGCACCTTCATGATAACTGTTGCCAAGACCACACTAGAGATCAACAGTGACAGCAATGTCTGCCTCTTCCTGCAGATGAGCTCCTGACGTACCAGCCGTGGGTCTCTGGCCAGCCTGGCGGCGGCACCGCTGAGAACTGCCTCGCCTTGGACATCTCCTTGAAGAAATTTTTCGACCTCGGTTGTTCGGTAGCTGCATGGTTTGTGTGTGAGAAACCTGTCTACTAGCGGTCGTCCCCCACCAGTGCCAGTTTTGCTCCAAGTGGTCGTGGCCGCCGCCATTGATGCTCACTAGGAGTCGTCACAACTGCTGCCAGTGATGGTCACTAGGAGTCGTCACAACTGCTGCCAGTGATGGTCACTACGAGTCGTTAGCCACTGGTGCTAGTGATGCTCACTAGGAGTCGTCACCACTGGTGCTAGTGATGCTCACTAGGAGTCGTCACCACTGGTGCTAGTGATGCTCACTAGGAGTCGTCACCACTGGTGCTAGTGATGCTCACTAGGAGTCGTCACCACTGGTGCTAGTGATGCTCACTAGGAGTCGTCACAACTGCTGCCAGTGATGGTCACTAGGAGTCGTCACAACTGCTGCCAGTGATGCTCACTAGGAGTCGTCACAACTGCTGCCAGTGATGCTCACTAGGAGTCGTCACAACTGCTGCCAGTGATGGTCACTAGGAGTCGTCACAACTGCTGCCAGTGATGGTCACTAGGAGTCGTCACAACTGCTGCCAGTGATGCTCACTAGGAGTCGTCACAACTACTGCCAGTGATGCTCACTAGGAGTCGTCACAACTGCTGCCAGTGATGCTCACTAGGAGTCGTCACAACTGCTGCTAGTGATGCTCACTAGGAGTCGTCACAACTGCTGCCAGTGATGCTCACTAGGAGTCGTCAAAACTGCTGCTAGTGATGCTCACTAGGAGTCGTCACAACTGCTGCCAGTGATGGTCACTTGGAGTCGTCACTACTGGTATTAGTGATGCTCAGTAGGAGTCATTAACAGTGGTGCCAGTGATGCTGTCTAATGACCATCACTGCTGCTGCCAGTGATGCTCAATAGGAATTATCACTGCTACTGCCAGTGATGCCCAATAAGAGTCGTCACCGCTGCTGCCAGTGATGCCGCTAAGTGGTCATCACTGCTGTTGCCAGTGATGGCCAGTTGGAGTCGTCACCGGTGATGCCATCGATGCTTACCAGGAGTCGTCGCTGGTGCCGCCATTCATGCTGATCAGGAGTCGTCACTGCTGCTGCAGTGATGCCGCCTAGTGATCATCACTGCTGTTGCGAGTGATGCCAACTAGGAGTCTTCACCACTGGTGCCAATGATGCCCACTACTGTAGTAACTCAGAATACCAGATATAACTTATATGTTCTGTATTAAAATATTGCCTCAGTATAGCAGTATATTATCATATTATATTATCACCAATTATATACCCATAAATGCAGCAAAACTCTTCAATTGCAAGCACCATTCCTCCTACAAGGAAGCCAACCGACTGGCAGGAACACAAAGGTGAGAGCAAAAAGAAACACCACTAAGTAAACATAACTATATTCACAATATTACTATATACTTCAACATTTTTCACAAACATTTTTCACAAATTGCTAATCCCATCCTAAACCCTAATTACCCTATCTCTAAAAATTCGAATACTTTACTTAACTCTCTCTTAAATTACCAGCCAATGATAGTGTTGTACCTAGTAGCCAGAATGCACTTCTCGGCCTACTATGCAAGGCCCGATTTGTCTCATGGGCCGAGTGATTTTCTTTATTTTCAACAACAAATTTCCAATTGGTTTATTTTAATTATTATTTTTGTATTATATTAAGAACATAAATTATTGACATAGTTATGTTAGGTTAGGTTAGGTTAGGTTAGATAGGGTTGGTTAGGTTTGGTCATATATCTACATTAGCTTTAAGTCAAATTGAACAAAATTAACTCATGCACCATGAAATGGATAGCTTTATCATTTCATAAGACAAAATTTAGAAAAATATATTAATTTAAGAAAACTTGCATATATATATATATTGTCGGAAAATCCGACACCATTTAATAATAATATCATACAGACAGATAAGAGCTGTGTTGTATAAACAAGTTACCCATAGAAAACGTAACTTGTAGTGGAATTACCGTCTAAAGAAAACGGGATATCATCACCACATACTATTATAATTCACCAGCTATTCTGCTGGGAATTATTCTTAAATACATTAGTCTTTGGACTTTACCATCATAAAAACATCTTATATAAATTAACTTAATTATCAATATTAAAGTAGAGTAAATGTGACCCTTCTATCACCTTTGGACATGTGGACAATGTAAGCCAGGCGTCAGAGGGGGGAAGGAGGAGCCATTGTTGTGTCACCTCCGAGACGTGTGGAGCAAATTTGGCTCCTATCATTCTGGACAATGTCGGCCAGACGTCAATAGAATGGAGTGTTAAACAGCCATTGTTTATTAAGACCAGAGGCTCACACGGGAGCAAATTCGGCTCCTGTTAATTTACTTGGACGTAGTGTTATGGAAACCAAAGGTACCATCTCCAACACGATGTCTACAATTCAAGTTAAGTGTCTATCCGAAACCCGTTTATCATTCATTTATGGCCATTAATGTCAGGATATAGGGTGACCCGGTTAGATCACGTGGAAGCCTCAAACTAAAGGTAATTAAGCCAGGTCTTCAATGTTCCATGTACAGTTTTCTCTGATATAGCTTGTCATATATAGGATTCTGGCTTCACAGCTAGCGCACTTTTAACAGGTCAAGACGAGGAAGCAAGATTTGTGCACCAGTTACTGGGTGATATGGAAGCTACCTCAAAGAGGATAATTTGGTGTCTACACCCTAGTTATACCTGGTGGACTAACCTGCTGTACTATAAGATAAGGAACCTCTTCAATGTATGTAGTTACTGTAGTTTGATTGGCTGCATATATATAAATATAAACCCCCCCTAATGTGTAGAGGATCGATTTGTGAGATTAAAAGATTATTGCAGAAATACAGTCCACTTAACATTATACAAATTGCTATCGAAGTATATAAATTAACGTAAATATAAATTCATATAAATTAAATAAATATAAATCTCACAGGTCGGTTCCCACATTATTTGGTCATCTTCGAACCGGATGACGGATTATTTGATCCTTTGAACCCACATTTGGTCATCTTAGTACCGGATGAACCAGTTAACCAGTGGATTCATTAAATATACTAGTGCAGTGTTATTTAAACAAAGCCAGCCAGTCATAGACGGCAGCGTAGCCTCGAGGGAGCTCAGGAGCCTCCCTCAGCCCAGTTCAGCTTAGTCAGCGGTTTCATGCACACCCACAGATATTTGGTGGCGTGTTATTTCGTGAAATGACAGCGCTAATATAGAAGCCAGCCTAATTAATGACTGTGTCTTCGCGATATTGTTCACGGATTTCGTGGTGTTACATTTCGCGAGGTCACTAATAATATTTAATACTTCTAGATAATATTAGAAGTTTCATAGAGACTAATTAAGAGGCTATTATCAATAATTGTGTATATTATTTCTCCAAAATAGAGAATTATTTAATATATATTGCACTAGTGTTCTCAATATAATATTTACTAATTGCCAACCCACAACAGGGTAGGATACTGACTAGTTGAACTATTATTGTTCATCCTAGTCCCATTATTACTATAGTCAGTTGTACTATATTGAACAACCTAACACCATTAATGAATGGTCCAGACCCTATTTTGGGTGTAATTTTTATCAACTCGAATTGAGTTGTATATATAATAATTTACTTATGATCATTACACCTTTGAGTGATTAATTAGTGTCTCTACCATCCTAGGGTGATATAGAAGAGCTAACCTAAAGGTACTTCCAGTGACACTGGTTTATCACTCAAATCATTAGTGTGTATGATTGTATATATATAATGTGTATTAATTTTAAGTGCTAACCTCTAGTAGAGGTAGGATTATTGCCTAGTGAGTGCAGAATTAACCCTAGGCTACCATTAGAGCTTGTTCAGTAATATGAGCAGCCCAAGTACAAGCCCCACAAGGCTTCACCAACTAGCCAGTATGGATAATGCAGGGAGAATGAAAAGAACCCTTGCAGGTCTTAAAGGCCACTTAACAAGACAGATCAAGAAATGTGAAGATTTGTCACAACAATCAACAGTTGATTATGCTGACCTGGAAAGCTATTATCAAGCAGCTGCAGGTAAATTTGAGCAAATCAAATGTCAAATAGCAACATATGTGGCTGAACTTGCCAACACCAATTTATCAGAAACAGAAATAGACGACATTATGGTTGATCTTGCGAATTATGAAGATCACACTCAGGCCACGTTACAGCCTTATGTCAAATTAATTGCCCAGAACAAGGCAGCAACAACAACAACAGTTGCATCTAATACGAGTCAAGCAGAAGCTCGACTCCCTCCAATTAATTTACCCACTTTCTCAGGAAAAGATGAGGAAGATTGGGATGAATTTTGGAACAAATTCGTTGACCTTGTAGACTCAAAACAATCTTTACCAAAGAGTAGTAAATTCTCTTATTTGCAAGGCCAATTATCAGGTGAGGCTAAAACAGTAGTATCCCATCTGAGATTAACTAATGACGGCTATGATCTGGCAGTAAAACTCCTCAAGGATAATTATGCTGATCCAGAAGTAAGAACATCACATTTAGTTCATGAGCTGTTGCATTTACCCCCACCGGAGGCTTCAGCTGATTCACTCCAAGTCTTCAAGCTGGAGGTAGAATCATTGATCAATGCCCTCAGCCTGACAGCAGATACAAACGGGGCTGAGTGGGTCTTGAAAATAATTGTCCAGGAGAAAATACCTAGGGACATATTGAGACAAATGAGTGCTCATTACAATAAAAGCATCTTATCCATGAATGAAATATCTGAAGGTTTAAAGTCAGTAGTTCATCAATTACGAACACATGACAAATTAAAACCACCAAGTAAACCCTCAGAAACCAATAATAGTAAACCACAGAGTACCAAAGGTACTCCAAATCAATCTAGACAATATAATTCAACACCAAAGTGGAACAGTGGCAGTGTGGGCGTATATGCAGTGGGACCCTCCAAGCCTATAGTTACTGTGTCACCCAAGAACGTGACACCAAAGGGTACTGGAAGCTATGGAACATGTTTGTTCTGCAATGAGAAACATTCAGTGTACCACTGCCCTAATTTTCCTGATAGTGACGCCCGTGTTGAGCGACTCAAAGATTTGCAACATTGCACGAGGTGCCTCAGGAAACATAACATCAAGGACTGTGATACCCAATTACACACCTGTAATAAGTGTAACAAAGGTCAACACCATGCAGCATTGTGCAGAGACACCAAAACAACGTCTCCAAACCCCAAGGTGGAAGATAGCATTCCCACCACAGTACAGTACTGCAAGGTGCAACAAACAAAGAGTGTCCAATCGGCAAAGTCTAAAGGTAATACGACTTTGCCTACTGCCCAAATTACCATCCTGAATAAGAGGGCCAAGGTCCATACCCGTGGGTTGTTTGACCAAGGATCCCAGAGAACATATATCACTAAAAGGTTGGCAGAAGAACTACAATTAAGGCCTGTAGCCCAGATGTCATTCAATATCTCAGGGTTTATAACAGATGCAGGACCTCAAGTCTACCAGGTGGTACAACCATCAGTACGCTTAGGCAGGTACGTCTGTCGAGTACAAGCCATTGTGGTGGACAAAATACCAGTAGACCTACAAGTTCAAGGTCTGAGAGCAACAGCCAAATTCCTGAGAAATAGAGGAATAAAATTGGCAGATAATATTAAGTCTGATCACCTCACCGACTTCGGTCTCCTTGTAGGGACAGACTATTGTCATCGATTCATCGGCAGCCCTACTAAATATCAGGGTACAACCATGTTAAACTCTGCAGGAGGTAAATTACTCTCAGGCCCAGTATCAAGCCTGGGGAGACCTATGCCTGCAGATAAACAATACCAATAGAATCTAAATTTGTCAGCTGATTATATTTCTCCAGTAGCATTATACTAAGGAGATTACAGCTGACTATACCAACAGAGGTTGATGTTAGTATCATCATTTAAAGCTGGAGATGATTTCATGAGGCCTCAGTGGCAAATCAGTGAACAGTAGCCTAAAACAGCTACAAGTCACTGCGACCAATGTCACTGAACCCACTGCAGTCTCAGAACCACACTTTACTTTAATGATGAGCTATTCAATCTTCTGAATCAATTAACTAAATTAAACCCCAATAAATCTGATGACTGATTTGATACATTTATTATTTAATCAAGATGTATTCCATGGGCCTCAGTGTTTATATATCAGTGACCAGTTACTTGAACAAACTTCAAGTTATATCTAATGTCACTGATCTCACTGCAGTCCCTGAATCATACTTGACTGTAGTACTTGATCACATCCAGTCTTCTGGGTTAAATAATATGTATTTAGGCTTGAATATTAGCCTTTCAAGAGTTAACAGGGAAATGAAATCGCATTAGACTTCTAACCCCTGCAACTCTAGTACGGGACATCCGTCCTGTACGAACAGACACACAAATGTGTGATTACTAACTACTAACATCAAATTAATGTAATAATTCGAAGGAGGAGTATCGGTGTTCGTCTGTTCTAATTAGGACTTCGACCCGTGAGCAGCCCCCTGGGGAATTATGTCGGAAAATCCGACACCATTTAATAATAATATCATACAGACAGATAAGAGCTGTGTTGTATAAACAAGTTACCCATAGAAAACGTAACTTGTAGTGGAATTACCGTCTAAAGAAAACGGGATATCATCACCACATACTATTATAATTCACCAGCTATTCTGCTGGGAATTATTCTTAAATACATTAGTCTTTGGACTTTACCATCATAAAAACATCTTATATAAATTAACTTAATTATCAATATTAAAGTAGAGTAAATGTGACCCTTCTATCACCTTTGGACATGTGGACAATGTAAGCCAGGCGTCAGAGGGGGGAAGGAGGAGCCATTGTTGTGTCACCTCCGAGACGTGTGGAGCAAATTTGGCTCCTATCATTCTGGACAATGTCGGCCAGACGTCAATAGAATGGAGTGTTAAACAGCCATTGTTTATTAAGACCAGAGGCTCACACGGGAGCAAATTCGGCTCCTGTTAATTTACTTGGACGTAGTGTTATGGAAACCAAAGGTACCATCTCCAACACGATGTCTACAATTCAAGTTAAGTGTCTATCCGAAACCCGTTTATCATTCATTTATGGCCATTAATGTCAGGATATAGGGTGACCCGGTTAGATCACGTGGAAGCCTCAAACTAAAGGTAATTAAGCCAGGTCTTCAATGTTCCATGTACAGTTTTCTCTGATATAGCTTGTCATATATAGGATTCTGGCTTCACAGCTAGCGCACTTTTAACAGGTCAAGACGAGGAAGCAAGATTTGTGCACCAGTTACTGGGTGATATGGAAGCTACCTCAAAGAGGATAATTTGGTGTCTACACCCTAGTTATACCTGGTGGACTAACCTGCTGTACTATAAGATAAGGAACCTCTTCAATGTATGTAGTTACTGTAGTTTGATTGGCTGCATATATATAAATATAAACCCCCCCTAATGTGTAGAGGATCGATTTGTGAGATTAAAAGATTATTGCAGAAATACAGTCCACTTAACATTATACAAATTGCTATCGAAGTATATAAATTAACGTAAATATAAATTCATATAAATTAAATAAATATAAATCTCACAGGTCGGTTCCCACATATATATATATATATATATATATATATATATATATATATATATATATATATATATATATATATATATACCACCCCCTTCCTTTTTTATTTTTTGTGCTTTATTATGCATTTGATGGTTACAAGATATACATGGGTTGATACAAAAATAATAATGCAAAAAGGTGCTTAAAGGTTATGGATCTCTTGAAAAACACGACAATGGGAAACATTGATGAATGTCACAGACGGGTTCGATCATTGTTGCAAGTCAAACACTTCTTCGAATTCCTCTGAAGTTGGACTAGTGCCCAAGACGCATCAGGCATTTCCCCTCTGAATCGCAACACTGAGGCGCTGGAACAAGAATCTTTTTGCTCTCTGGTCTTTTGTAATATATATAATATATATATATCTTTAATATATATATATATATATATATATATATATATATATATATATATATATATATATATATATATATATATATATGTCGTACCTAGTAGCCAGAACGCACTTCTTGGCCTACTATTCAAGGCCCGATTTGCCTAATAAGCCAAGTTTTCATGAATTTATTGTTTTTTGACAACCTAACCTACCTAACCTAACCTAACTTTTTCGGCTACCTAAGCGAACCTAACCTATAAAGACAGGTTAGGTTAGGTTAGGTAGGGTTGGTTAGGTTCGGTCATATATCTACGTTAATTTTAACTCGAATAAAAAAAAATTGACCTCATACATAATACAATGGGTAGCTTGGGTAAGATCATAAGAAGTCATGTTGACTGTTGTAAGAAGTTGACTTCTTATGATCTTACCCAGGACCAACGAGACCTCTTAAATCTTGGTCTAAATTGTCAATTCTTATCTAAACCAAAGATGCATCAAAAACGCCTGGAAATCGAAATGCTTCTGGACGATATCCATAAGCTAGAAGACAACAAAAAAGTCATCACCACGGACACACTTCAAGCTGAACTACTTGCAGAAGCAGGGAAAAAACGAGGAACATATTCATCTACAATCTTAACCCCACGACTCAAAGAAGCAGCGAAACAACTAAAAAATCTGAAAGACGTAACAATAAGAAAAGCCGACAAAACAGCAGCATATGTATTGATTCCTACCCATGAATACATGAACAAAATTAGCGACATCCTAAGTGACGACTCCAAATTTCAACGAATCACGAGGAACCCCGTAGAAGACCTTAAGCGGAAAGTAAACAAAACAATTACAGCAATCAACGCAAAGAAAGGTAGTGTGCATTTCAATAAACTTCAAGGCGACTATGGCTTAGGATATGCCTACGGCAATGTTAAGACGCATAAACCAGGTAACCCACTACGCCCTATAATCAGCCAAATACCAACCCCAACTTATCACCTGGCAAAAAAACTCAATGAACTCCTAACTCCATACACTCCAAGTAAGTTTAGTCTACAATCATCAGCAGATTTCCTAGAATTGATCAAATCTACCCAGCCCGATGGAATCATCGCTTCCCTGGACGTTGAATCCCTTTTTACCAACGTCCCAGTCGACACAACCATAGGAATGATACTGGACAGAGTATACAGAGACGAGAGCACCCCCAAATTAGACATACCTGAGCCACACTTGAAAAGTCTTCTCGAAGCATGTACAAAGGAAGCCCCTTTCATCAGTCCACAAGGAGACATGTATTTACAGATAGACGGAGTAGCAATGGGCTCCCCCTTAAGAGTTTTATTTGCTAATTTTTATATGGGAACCATCGAAGATAGGGTCTTCAGTAGCAGACAAAAACCAACTGTATACTGCCGTTATGTAGATGACATATTCGTAATAGTAAAAGACTCAGATGAACTAATTGACCTAAAAAGACACCTAGAGAGTGAGTCAGTACTCCGATTTACACATGAAAATAGTGAAAATAACAGTCTGCCATTCTTGGATGTACTAATAACAAAAACAGGAACCTCTTTAAGCACCAACGTATATACCAAGCCCACCAACATAGGATTATGCCTGAACGGTAGAAGTGAGTGCCCCCAAAGATACAAAGCCAGTGTTCTCAATGCTTATATTCGTCGAGCGCTTACCCACTGCTCTGAAAGGAGCAACGTGAGTAGAGAGTTTGAAAGAGTAACTCAGGTATTGGTGAACAACGGATATAGCAACGCGGAAATAAACGCTGCTATAAGAAGACACTTGGACCGTTGGTATAATTCAGAACCTAGAACAGAAACCACAACACCCCCAATAAAATTATATTACAAATCAACCATGCACAGTGAACATATAAAAGAGGAAAGAATAATGAAAGAAATAATCCGTAAAGGAGTAAAAAGCACTACTCCTAACCAAAACATAAACCTGATAATATTCTACAAAACCAAGAAGACTTCCGAACTCCTTATCAAAAACAGCCCGAAGCCGACGGAGAACCCTCTACAGCAGTCAAGCGTTGTATACATGTACACTTGCCCCCACGAAGGATGTAACCTTCAATGTAAGTACATAGGTATGACGTCGACCAAGCTGACGAGGCGTTTGACATGCCATCTTCAATCTGGTGCCCCTAGGAATCACATGAGACAAGCCCATGATATTACTCTAACAAGAGAAATGTTGAACAAGAATACTTGCATAATAGACAAAACCCAAGATTCAAGAAGATTACAAATTCTTGAGGCAATTCACATAAGAATAGAGCGACCTACCATGAACACCCAAATCACGGAACTATTTACTCTACCCACCATGAGAGTAAGGACAAGACAAGAACATATCGATGCCAACACAGAAGACAATGTCCAACATAACAGGCCAATTACACGGGATTAATCTTTGTGTTTGGATAGGAGATGCCTCGTATGGGCCAATAAGCCTTCTGCAGCCCCTATGTTTATCCCTTATGTATCCCCCCATGTTTTTCACCTTCATTGTATTATCACCTGACCTAATGCGGGTATAAAATCAACTAATATATATATATATATATATATATATATATATATATATATATATATATATATATATATATATATATATATATATATATATATATATATATATATATATATATTATTAAATATGACCGAAAAAGTAAGATTAATAATTCTAACACGAATTTTCTCTATCTTTCTTACATTTCTTTTCACTGTTGATGGTAATTCAAAGATCAATTCTCCAAAAATCATTTTTATTTCTAGTCTGACGCGACACTTGAGCGCGTTTCGTAAAACTTATTACATTTTCAAAGACTTTAGTTTACAAACACACAACTGAAACTGAATAGAGCTTTGCACATCTTCGAGTTTATATCTACATTTGGGTGAGGTGGATGAGGTGAAAACGAACTTTCAACAATGGGTATTAAATGGGTATTAAATTCTAACACAAGACAGAACACGAAACAATAGCTATTGAATGGAAGTAATTGTAGAAAGCCTATTGGTCCATATTTCTTGATGCTTCTATATTGGAGCGGATTCTTGAAGTGGGTAGAATATAGTTGTGCATTAATTGGCTGTTGATTGCTGGTGTTGACTTCTTGATGTGTAGTGCCTCGCAGACGTCAAGCCGCCTGCTATCGCTGTATCTATCGATGATTTCTGTGTTGTTTGCTAAGATTTCTCTAGTGATGGTTTGTTTGTGGGAAGAGATTATATGTTCCTTAATGGAGCCCTGTTGCTTATGCATCGTTAAACGCCTGGAAAGAGATGTTGTTGTCTTGCCTATATACTGGGTTTTTTGAGGCTTACAGTCCCCAAGAGGGCATTTGAAGGCATAGACGACGTTGGTCTCTTTTAAAGCGTTCTGCTTTGTGTCTGGAGAGTTTCTCATGAGTAGGCTGGCCGTTTTTCTGGTTTTATAGTAAATCGTCAGTTGTATCTTCTGATTTTTGTCTTTAGGGATTTTTGTCTCTACGACCGGACAAAATGAGGTGATAGCCGAAGTGGTGATTTGTGGTGGTTCAAATAGCTTCGGCTATCACCTCATTTTGTCCGGTCGTGATGGTCAAGTGGATTAAAGCGTCTTGTACATACCAGTTGCGTTGCTCCTGGGAGTATGGGTTCGAGTCACTTCTGGGGTGTGAGTTTTCAGTTGCATATTGTCCTGGGGACCATTCAGGCTTGTTCGCATTTGTGATCCTCACGTGTGCCCCAAAGAATGAGGTGATTTGGTAAAATGCTATGCCCAAGATTACCATCCGAGTGCCGGCAGTGGGGTGATTCAAATAGCTTCGGCTATCACCTCATTTTGTCCGGTCGTGATGGTCAAGTGGATTAAGGCGTCTTGTACATACCAGTTGCGTTGCTCCTGGGAGTATGGGTTCGAGTCACTTCCTGGGGTGTGAGTTTTCAGTTATATATATATATATATATATATATATATATATATATATATATATGTCGTACCTAGTAGCCAGAACTCACTTCTCAGCCTACTATTCAAGGCCCGATTTGCCTAATAAGCCAAGTTTTCCTGAATTAATATATTTACTATAAGTTTTTTCTTATGAAATGATAAAGCTACCCTTTTCACTATGTATGAGGTCAATTTTTTTTTATTGGAGTTAAAATTAACGTAGATATATGACCGAACCTAACCATCCCTACCTAACCTAACCTAACCTATATATATAGGTAAGGTTAGGTTAGGTAGCCAAAAAAAGCTAGGTTAGGTTAGGTTTGGTAGGTTAGGTAGACGAAAAAACATTAATTCATGAAAACTTGGCTTATTAGGCAAATCGGGCCTTGCATAGTAGGCTGAGAAGTGAGTTCTGGCTACTAGGTACGACATATATATATATATATATATATATATATATATATATATATATATGTCGTACCTAGTAGCCAGAACGCACTTCTCAGCCTACTATGCAAGGCCCGATTTGCCTAATAAGCCAAGTTTTCCTGAATTAATATATTTTCTCTATTTTTTTTCTTATGAAATGATAAAGCTACCCATTTCATTATGTATGAGATCAATCTTGTTTTATTGTTGTTAAAATTAACGTAGATATATGACCGAACCTAACCAACCCTACCTAACCTAACCTAACCTATCTTTATAGGTTAGGTTCGGTTAGGTGACCGAAAAAGGTAGGTTAGGTTAGGTTAGGTAGGTTAGGTCGTCGAAAAAACATTAATTCATGAAAACTTGGCCTATTAGGCAAATTTGGCCTTGCATAGTAGGCTGAGAAGTGCGTTCTGGCTACTAGGTACGACATATATATATATATATATATATATATATATATATATATATATATATATATATATATATATATATATATATATATATATATATATATATATATATATATATATATATATATATATATATAGACATATGTCGTACCTAGTAGCCAGAACGCACTTCTCAGCCTACTATGAAAAGCCCGATTTGCCTAATAAGCCAAGTTTTCCTGAATTAATATATTTTCTCTAATTTTTGTCTTATGAAATGATAAAGCTACCCATTTCATTATGTATGAGGTAAATTTTTTTTTATTGGAAGTAAAATTAACGTAGATATATGACCAAACCTAACCAACCCTACCTAACCTAACCTATCTTTATAGGTTAGGTTAGGTTAATATATATATATATATATACATATATATATATATATATATATATATATATATATATATATATATATATATATATATATATATATATATATATATATATATGTTGTACCAGTAGCCAGAACGTCGTACTCAGCCTACTATGCAAGGCCCGATTTGCCTAATAAGGCATGTTTTCCTGAATTTGTATATTTTTCAATATTTTATTCTTATGAACTGATAAAGCTATCAGTTTCATTATGTATGAGTATTTTTTTTTTTAAATTTGAGTTAAAACTAACGTAGATATATGACCAAACCTAACTCACCCTACCTAACCTAACCTAACCTGAACTAACACAATTAAGTCAATAATTTATGTTATTATTATAATATAATAATAACAATTAAAGTAAACAAATTGGAAACAATTTATTGAAAATAAAGTAAATCTCCCGGCCTATTAGGCAAGTAGGGCCTTGCATAGTAGGTAGTTGGCCGAGAAGTGCGTTTTGGCTTCTAGGTACGATATATATATATATATATATATATATATATATATATATATATATATATATATATATATATATATATATATATATATATATATATATATATGCGAACAAGCCTGAATGGTCCCCAGGACAATATGCAACTGAAAACTCACACCCCAGAAGTGACTCGAACCCATACTCCCAGAAGCAACGCAACTGGTATGTACAAGACGCCTTAATCCACTTGACCATCACGACCGGACAAAATGAGGTGATAGCCGAGGCTATATGAACCACCCCACCGCCGGCACTTGGATAGTAATCTTGGGCATAGCATTTTACCAAATCACCTCATTCTTTGGGGCACACATGAGGAACACAAATGCGAACAAGCCTGAATGGTCCCCAGGACAATATGCAACTGAAAACTCACACCCCAGAAGTGACTCGAACCCATACTCCCAGAAGCAACGCAACTGGTATGTACAAGACGCCTTAATCCACTTGACCATCACGACCGGACAAAATGAGGTGATAGTCGAGGCTATTTGAACCACCCCACCGCCGGCACTCGGATAGTAATCTTGGGCATAGCATTTTACCAAATCACCTCATTCTTTGGGGCACACGTGAGGAACACAATATATATATATATATATATATATGTATATATATATATATATATATATATATATATATGTATATATATATATGTATATATATATATATATATATATATATATATATATATGTATATATATATATATATATATATATATATATATATATATATATATATATATATATATATATATATATATATATATATATATATATATATATATATATATATATATATATATATATATATATATATATATATATATATATATATATATATATATATATGTCTAGCCACCCCTGCAAGGAGAGACAAAACCTTAGCTGCCTCAGTCATCAAAGCTATAAATGATTTTCCCAGGGAGGACAACCAGGTGCGCCTTCCCACTCGTGCGAGAAACACCCACGGCAGGAAGAGCAACAGTGGCATATCCGAGACATCAAAAATCAGAACATCAGTTACCAAGAAAATAGAAGAAGGAAACACTATTGGCGCAATACGAGTCATCACCAGTGAGGACTCAATTGCCGACAGAGATGCCGCAACAGCTCAAGCCCTAAGGGAGAAACACCCACCCAGGGCTCCGCGTGAGGACGACATTGTACAAGTGGGGGCTACCGGAGCAGAACCTCTCTGGGTGGCTGAATCTGTGGTCCATAAAGCAGCCATGTCCTTCCCTACAGGATCAGCAGGTGGGTTCACAGGACTAAAACCCAACCACCTCAAGCAAATGCAAAGAACCTCTTGGTGGATCTAACCAGATTCACCAACACATGTCTAGCTGGCAACATACCAGCGACCATAAGACCTATCTTTTTTGGGGCATCTCTCTGTGCTCTAAAGAAAAAGGATGGAGGGATCAGGCCAATAGCTGTGGGCAATTCTCTCCGGCGTCTCGTCGCAAAGGCAGCTGCAAGAACAGTTAGTGATGCAGCGGCCAACATGCTGAAGCCAAAACAGCTCGGGTTTGGCATTCCACAAGTGTGTGAGGCGGCAGCCCATGCAGCTCGAGCCTTCATCGCCAACATCACAGACGAAAAGGCCCTTATCAAGCTAGATTTAAAAAATGTCTTCAATTTGGTGCGGAGGGATGCTGTACTCCGTGCGGTTCATAGTCATTTCCCTTCCCTCTACCCTTTTGTATATTCATGCTACAATATGGATCTTAAGCTACTTTTTGGCGAACATGAAATTGACTCGCGAGAAGGCGTCCAACAGGGTGACCCCCTTGCTCCTCTCCTTTTCTGCTTAGTCATCAAACAAGTCACAGAGGTCCTGTCCAGCGAGCTTAACATCTGGTTCTTGGATGATGGTACCCTAGCTGGTTCCCAAGACTCCTTCCTGGAGGACATCAGAAAAATCCAGGAGCAAGGTGCAGTTTTAGGCCTCACCCTGAACCCTTCTAAATGTGAAATAATATGTTCCAACCAGGGCATCGTAGAAAGAATAGAGGGTCTTCTGCCAAATATCCATAAAACTAAACCTGAAGACAGTACACTCCTAGGAGCTCCCCTGGGGTTGAAAGCCATGGATGAGGTCCTCGATAAGAAAATCGCCGACCTTAAGAGGATGGATGGGAGGATTGAGGTATTGATGCTCATGATGCACTCTACCTCATCACCAGATGTCTGTCCCTCCCCAGATTAACCTACTTTCTGAGGTGTTCACCATCTTACAGTAGCCAAAAACTAAGTGAGTATGACCGGTTACTGAAATCAATGCTAGAAAAAGCCCTTAACCTCTCTCTCGATGACCTACAGTGGAAACAAGCCTCTCTTCCCGTAAGACTTGGGGGCCTCGGAGTTCGAACAGCACCGCAAATCGCTGTTCCAGCCTTCCTGTCCTCCTTATCAGCATCCGACGACCTTGTGAAGGAAATTCTACCTGCCCACTTACATCAGCTTGCAGGTGTACATGATCCCAATTTTACACGCTGTGCCACAGAGTGGGCCTCTCGTGCAGGCCAATCACCTCAACCACCATCCCCAAAAGCCCACAAGCAATCCAGCTGGGATAACCCCATTGTAGACCAAGTTGCTGCAGAGTGCCTGGGTGCTGCAACAACACAACACGACATTGCTCGCCTCACAGCAGTAGCAGCACCACATGCAGGGGATTTCCTGTTAGCAACCCCAATGTCGGCAACTGGCACGCGTCTCACACCACACGCCCTCCGAATTGCTGTTGCCCTCCGCCTTGCTGCCCCAATCCACACCAGATATAGGTGTATTTGCGGCGAGGTGGTGGCTGACAGGTACGGCCACCATGGCCTACTCTGCCAAAGCACAGGGGGATGGCACTCGAGGCACAGTGAAGTTAACGACATCATCAAGAGGAGCCTCAACACAGCTGGATGCCCGGCTGAAAGAGAGCCCCGTTACCTAACGCCCCGTAACTCTGATGCTCCTATTGGTCGCCCGGATGGTATCACAGTGAACCCCTGGAAGAATGGCAAGCAGTTGGTATGGGACTACACGTGCGTATCAACCCTGGCTAACACCTACATTAAACTCAGTGTTGCACAACCAGGTGGCGCTGCCACCCACAGGGAAGCAGCCAAATCCCGTAAGTATAGAGAACTGGATCACCACTACAATTTTGTCCTCATTGCTTCTGAGACACTCGGTGCCTGGGGTAAAAGTGCTACCAGTTTTTTGAAGGAACTGGGTTCTAGGCTCATTGAAACAACAAGGGACCCAAGAGCTGCAAGCTTTCTTTTCCAGAGCCTCAGTGTGGCGATACAGAGGGGAAATGCGCACTGCATCCAGGGTTCCTGCCCGCCATCTGAGGAGCTGGAGGAACTCGATAACCTATGATAACCATCTTTGTAACCCTGATGTAACTCCTTTTTTGTAACAAAGTTCAAATAAAGTAAATATATATGTGTACATACAAAAGAATGGGGGTGGTAGGAGAAGATAATATTAGTGTTCAGTGAGAAACCACAAGGTCTCCTCTGAATACTTTTTATTTTCTTCTCCGAGGCTATGGGTCCCCACATTGGCACCAGAGGTGGTACCCTCACAAACTTTTATATATATATATATATATATATATATATATATATATATATATATATATATATATATATATATATATATATATATATAAATATATATATATATATATATATATATATATATATATATATATATATATATATATATATATATATATATATATATATATGTGTGTGTGTGTGTGTGTGTGTGGCCACGAATCACATATCAATAGGAATCGTTTTGTTGGTAAATGTTTGGTGAAGCTTTGGAAAATTTGAGTGTAGAAAGAATAGTGCAAGTCACTAACAAACGGAATGCATTGCACAGTGATGAGGTGTAGGCAGACTCCATACACAGCTTCAAATGTAGATATGATAGAGCCCATTAGGCTCAGGAATTTGCACGGGGTCAAAGAGCCTATACTCAATCATCCCCAAGCACAACTAGGTGAGCACACACACACACATTGAATGAAAATAATATTTCAACCAGTATAGATGTAACTATACTCTCTATTTCTTTTTTTTGTAAGTATTAAATAATAATATTATAATTTTTACTTAATTAAAAAAACGAATAAGAGTTTTGTTTTATATATACTGTATATACACAGGCCCCAAAGCTAGATTAGACACATGTGGCTAATTTTAGGCATCCTAGAGAATATTAAGTTAAGTTATGAGTTGTTGTCATTATTTAATTTGTTCTTGACTCAGTTGTAAGAGAGAAAGAGAGAGAGACCCCAAGATAAGAGATTTCAAGAAATCTTAGGGTTGAAAGGAATCGTTTTGTTGCTCAATGTTTGTTGAGGCTTTGGAAAACTTGGGTGTAGAAAGAAAAGTGTCAGAGTACCTAACAGATGGAATGTTTTACGCAGTGATGAGGTGGTTATCTTGAGATGATTTCGGGGCTTTAGTGTCCCCGCGGCCCGGTCCTCGACCAGGCCTCCACCCCCAGGAAGCAGCCCGTGACAGCTGACTAACACCCACGTACCTATTTTACTGCTAGGTAACAGGGGCATAGGGTGAAAGAAACTCTGCCCATTGTTTCTCGCCGGCGCCTGGGATTGAACCCGGGACCAGAGGATCACAAGTTCAGCATGCTGTCCGCTCGGCCGACCGGCTCCCCTAATCACATTAAAATTATAGTTAATATTGTATGGACCTGTGAGAAGGCCTCTAGATTGCTCATTGCACTGAAGAGACCAACAACCCAGAAATCATAACTAGGGTTCACACCTGTCTGAGAAAGGATACCTATATTGGATCCCACATTCGACTAACTGTGTTCTGGTCGGGGTACAGCTGCTCTTGTAAATGGTTTGCCTTGATAACAGGGCATCAACAGCTTGGTTGAGCCATTCTTCACATGTAAATTGGGGATGTTGTATGCAATTGCAGTCATTGCAAAACTATCATTCCACAGATTCATAAGGAAGCATTTCTTTATTGTGGAGGTAGTGACGAGCTTCAAAATGTAGTTATGACAGAGCATAAAAGACCCGAGTCATCTTACCAGAAAATTAATAGCCAAGTGACTGGGTAAGAGCTGGAGCATATCCCCTACACACACACACAGAAAACCATAAGACAACTACAAAATATCCAAGATGCGTGCCATCAGCAGTAAAAAACAAACAAAACCCATAAAATATTGAAGCAAGTAGAGTACGATGCACATAAAATGTTGGTGTATTTTATTGTGCCACATGTTTATATGTGCCAGCACCAACAACATTTCAAGAGTCTATAGTACTTACTACTAAATCATTTACTCAGATGATAAATGCACCTCCCATATAACAACCAAAAATCTGACCTTAGTTTAGTTTGAGTTATAGTGATTGTGTAAGTGACAATGATCAAGTATAAATGCAGCATTTGTACATAAATTCATTGATGCCTTTTCTCTGTGGGGAAATTACCATCCTTAGGAAGGCATGAATGACAGTAATTACAATTTAACTGTGAAGTCCTTACAGGTACATTGTCACCATAAGCTGGAGGCAGACTCCATACACAGTTTCAAAAGAAGATATGATCGGGCCCAATAGGCTTAGAAATCTGCACAGCAGTTCATTGAAAATAAAGAGGGTTGATTCAAAGAGCCGAAGCTCAATCCTCCTCAAGCACAATTAGGTGGGCACACACACACACTCATTATATGGAAATAAAATTTCAACCAGTATATATGTAACTATACTCTCTATTTCTTTTTTTTGTAAGTATTAAATAATAATATTATTATATTATTGACTTAATAAAATAATTTAAGAACGAATAAGAGTTCAGTTTTATATATGCTTTATACAGTTACGCAGGTCACAACGTTAGATTAGACACGTGTGGCCAATTTTAGGCATCCTAGAGAATATTAAGTTAAGTTATGAGTTGTTGTTGTTATTATTATATTTGTTCTTCACTCAGTTGTAGGAGAGGGAAATAGAGAAAGAGAGAGAGAGATAGAGAGATACTCTCAGATTGCATGAAATCTGAGAGTTGAAAGCAATCGTTTTGTTGGTAAATGTTTGGTAAGGTTTTGGAAAACTTGATTGTAGGAAGAAAAGTGTCAGAGTACCTAACAAACGGAATGAATTACAGAGTGATGAGGTGGAGGCAGACTCCATTCACAGTTTCAAATGTAGATATGATAGGTCCCAATAGGTTCTGGAATCTGCACACCACTTCATAGACAATTAAGAGGTGGAATCAGAGAGCCGATGCTCGATCCACAAAAACACTAGTAAATGAGTACAACAATGTGAGCACACACACACACACACACACACACACACACACACACACACACACACACACACACACACACACACACACACACACACACACACACACACACACACACACACACACACACACACACACACACACACACACACACACACACACACACACACACACACACACACACACACACACACACACACACACACACACACACACACACACACACACACACACACACTACAGGGTCCTTGTAGCCTGGTGGATAGCGCGCACGATTCCCGCACGAGGCAGAAACAAATGGGCAAAGTTTCTTTCTCTCTGAATGCCCCTGTTACCTAGGAGTAAATAGGTACCTGGGAGTTAGTAAGCTGTCATGGGCTGCTTCCTGGTGTGTGTGTGTGTGTGTGTGTGTGGTGTGGAGAAAAAAAATGTAGTTAGTAAACAGTTGATTGACAATTGAGAGGCGGGCCGAAAGAGCATAGCTCAACCCCCGCAAACACAACTAGGTGAATACACACACACACACAAACACACACACACACACACACACACACACACACACACACACACACACACACACACACACACACACACACACACACACACACACACACACACACACACACACACACACACACACACACACACACACACTTCAGGGTGAGAAGAGAAGCAGAGAAAAGTTTTGAAAATGATATAGCAAACAAAGCCAAGACCGAACCAAAGCTATTCCACAGTCACATCAGAAGGAAAACTACAGTGAAAGAACAGGTATTGAAACTTAGAACAGGCAAGGACAGGTATACAGAGAATGACAAAGAGGTGTGTGAAGAACTCGACAAGAGGTTCCAGGAGGTCTTCACAATAGAACAAAGTGAGGTCAATGTGCTAGGAGAAAGGGAGGTAAACCAGGCGGCCTTGGAAGAGTTCGAAATTACGAGAGAGGAGGTCAAGAGACACCTGCTGGATATGGATGTTAGAAAGGCTGTTGGTTCAGACGGGATCTCACCATGGGTACTGAAAGAGTGTGCAGAGGCACTTTGCTTACTCCATAGTGTATAGTAAGTCACTGGAGACGGGAGACCTACCAGAAATATGGAAGACGGCGAATGTGGTCCCAATATACAAAAAGGGCGACAGGCAATGGGCACTGAACTACAGGCCAGTGTCCTTGACTTGTATACCATGCAAGGTGATGGAGAAGATCGTGAGAAAAAACCTGGTAACACATCTGGAGTGAAGGGATTTCGTGACAAATCGCCAACATGGGTTCGGGGATGGTAAATCTTGTCTGACTGGCTTAATAGAATTCTATGACCAGGTGACAAAGATTAAGCAAGAAAGAGAGGGCTGGGCGGACTGCATTTCTTGGATTGTTGGAAAGCCTTTGACACAGTACCGCATACGAGGCTGGTACATAAGCAGGAGAAACAGGCAGGTGTAGCTGGTAAGGTGCTCCAGTGGATAAGGGAGTACCTAAGCAATAGGACGCAGAGAGTTACGGTGAGGGGTGAGACCTCCGATTGGCGTGAAGTCACCAGTGGAGTCCCACAGGGTTCTGTACTCGGTCATATCTTGTTTCTGATATATGTAAATGATCTCCCGGAGGGTATCGATTCATTTCTCTCGATGTTTGCGGACGATGCCAAAATTATGAGAAGGATTAAGACAGAAGAGGACTGTTTGAGGCTTCAAGAAGACCTAGACAAGCTGAAGGAATGGTCGAACAAATGGTTGTTAGAGTTTAACCCAACCAAACGTAATGTATTGAAGATAGGTGTAGGGAGCAGGAGACCAGATACAAGGTATCATCTGGGAGCGGAAATTCTTCAGGAATCAGAGAAAGAAAAAGACTTGGGGCTTGATATCACTCCAGACCTGTCTCCTGCAGCACATATCAAGAGGATAACATCAGCGGCATATGCCAGGTTGGCCAACATACGAACGGCATTCAGAAACTTGTGTAAAGAATCATTCAGAACTTTGTATACCACATATGTAAGGCCAATCATGGAGTATGTAAGGCCAATCATGGAGTATGCAGCCCTAGCATGGAGTCCATATCTAGTCAAGGATAAGACTAAACGGAAAAAGGTTCAAAGGTTTTCCACCAGACTATTACCCGAGCTGAGAGGTATGAGCTACGAGGAGAGTCTACGGGAAAAAAGACCTCACTTCGCTGGAAGACAGAAGAGTTAGGGGGGACATGATCACCACATTCAAGATTCTGAAGGGAATTGATAGGGTAGATAAA
>NC_091164.1:18556178-18571178 GCF_040958095.1 Procambarus clarkii
AACATCGCTACTGTCGCTGGGCATACGACCAACTACAAGCAATCACTATGAACTGGCTTAAATCATGCTTACAACAGATTGTCTGGTCGAAGGCGCTCCTCCCTCTGACAGAGCCTGGTCAGGGCGCTTCCACAGCCCACGAAAATGTCTCTGGGCGGCTTAATACTCTTCTCGCCGTACAGGACTTGAGACCACAACGTTCTCAGCTCAATTCCACAGCTGGCACGTCTGCATACTTCTCTTCTCTTGGAGATATATCACTAGGGGGTTCCTTTCTGACAGGAGCTCAAACGGAGCGCGGCTTTCCCCCTGCGATGTCTGGCCTCAAGTGAGGTCAAAGCCCTCTAGAAGCGAGCCTCACGCTTCCAGCAAATTATCCACATCTCCTAACCAGTCATTTATCTGTTTCCTAATGCACTGCCCATAAACTTAACTCCGTGTAAAATTTACCCAATTATTTTTACATGGGAATCTTCATGTCTGTATTTCCGACCTCCTAGTCAGGTCAGGCTTGATAGAATAATATATAATATATATATATTATTATATATATATATATATTATTATATATATATATATTATTATATATATATATATATATATATATATATAATATATTATATTATATATATATATTATATATATATATATATATAATATATATATATATAATATATATATATATATATATATATAAGTTTTGGGGTGTGAGTTTTCAGTCGCATATAGTCCTGAGGACCATTCAGGCTTGTTCGCATATATATATATATATATATATATATATATATATATATATATATATATATATATATATATGCGAACAAGCCTGAATGGTCCCCAGGACTATATGCGAATGAAAACTCACACCCCAGAAGTGACTCGAACCCATACTCCCAGGAGCAACGCAACTGGTAACTACAGGGCGCCTTAATCCACTTGACCATCACGGCTGCCAAAAGGAAGTGATAGCCGAGGCTATTTGAGCCACTTCCCCGACGGCAACTCGGATAGTAATCTTGTGCATAGCATTTCACCAAATCACCTCATTCTTTGGGGCACACGTGAGGAACACAAATGCGAACAAGCCTGAATGGTCCCCAGGACTATATGCGATTGAAAACTCACACCCCAGAAGTGACTCGAACCCATACTCCCAGGAGCAACGCAACTGGTAACTACAGGGCGCCTTAATCCACTTGACCATCACGGCTGTCAAAAGGAAGTGATAGCTGAGGCTATATGAGCCACTTCCCCGACGGCAACTCGGATGGTAATCTTGGGCATAGCATTTCACCAAATCACCTCATTCTTTGGGGCACACGTGAGGAACACAAATGCGAACAAGCCTGAATGGTCCCCAGGACTATATGCGAATGAAAACTCACACCCCAGAAGTGACTCGAACCCATACTCCCAGGAGCAACGCAACTGGTAACTACAGGGCGCCTTAATCCACTTGACCATCACGGCTGTCAAAAGGAAGTGATAGCCGAGGCTATTTGAGCCACTTCACCGACGGCAACTCGGATGGTAATCTTGGGCATAGCATTTCACCAAATCACCTCATTCTTTGGGGCACACGTGAGGAACACAAATGCGAACAAGCCTGAATGGTCCCCAGGACTATATGCGAATGAAAACTCACACCCCAGAAGTGACTCGAACCCATACTCCCAGGAGCAATGCAACTGGTAACTACAGGGCGCCTTAATCCACTTGACCATCACGGCTGTCAAAAGGAAGTGATAGCTGAGGCTATTTGAGCCACTTCCCCGACGGCAACTCGGATGGTAATCTTGGGCATAGCATTTCACCAAATCACCTCATTCTTTGGGGCACACGTGAGGAACACAAATGCGAACAAGCCTGAATGGTCCCCAGGACTATATGCGAATGAAAACTCACACCCCAGAAGTGACTCGAACCCATACTCCCAGGAGCAACGCAACTGGTAACTACAGGGCACCTTAATCCACTTGACCATCACGGCTGTCAAAAGGAAGTGATAGCCGAGGCCATTTGAGCCACTAACCCGACGGCAACTCGGATGGTAATCTTGGGCATAGCATTTCACCAAATCACCTCATTCTTTGGGGCACACGTGAGGAACACAAATGCGAACAAGCCTGAATGGTCCCCAGGACTATATGCGAATGAAAACTCACACCCCAGAAGTGACTCGAACCCATACTCCCAGGAGCAACGCAACTGGTAACTACAGGGCGCCTTAATCCACTTGACCATCACGGCTGTCAAAAGGAAGTGATAGCCGAGGCTATTTGAGCCACTTCCCCGACGGCAACTCGGATGGTAATCTTGGGCATAGCATTTCACCAAATCACCTCATTCTTTGGGGCACACGTGAGGAACACAAATGCGAACAATGGTCCCCAGGACTATATGCGAATGAAAACTCACACCCCAGAAGTGACTCGAACCCATACTCCCAGGAGCAACGCAACTGGTAACTACAGGGCGCCTTAATCCACTTGACCATCACGGCTGTCAAAAGTAAGTGATAGCCGAGGCTATTTGAGCCACTTCCCCAACGGCAACTCGGATGGTAATCTTGGGCATAGCATTTCACCAAATCACCTCATTCTTTGGGGCACACGTGAGGAACACAAATGCGAACAAGCCTGAATGGTCCCCAGGACTATATGCGAATGAAAACTCACACCCCAGAAGTGACTCGAACCCATACTCCCAGGAGCAACGCAACTGGTAACTACAGGGCGCCTTAATCCACTTGACCATCACGGCTGTCAAAAGGAAGTGATAGCCGAGGCTATTTGAGCCACTTCCCCGACTGCAACTCGGATGGTAATCTTGGGCATAGCATTTCACCAAATCACCTCATTCTTTGGGGCACACATGAGGAACACAAATGCGAACAAGCCTGAATGGTCCCCAGGACTACATGCGAATGAAAACTCACACCCCAGAAGTGACTCGAACCCATACTCCCAGGAGCAACGCAACTGGTAACTACAGGGCGCCTTAATTCACTTGACCATCACGGCTGTCAAAAGTAAGTGATAGCCGAGGCTATTTGAGCCACTTCCCCGACGGCAACTCGGATGGTAATCTTGGGCATAGCATTTCACCAAATCACCTCATTCTTTGGGGCACACGTGAGGAACACAAATGCGAACAAGCCTGAATGGTCCCCAGGACTATAGATTACCAGCCGAGTTGCCATCGGGGAAGTGGCTCAAATAGCCTCGGCTATCACTTTCTTTTGACAGCCGTGATGGTCAAGTGGATTAAGGCGCCCTGTAGTTACCAGTTGCGTTGCTCCTGGGAGTATGGGTTCGGGTCACTTCTGGGGTGTGAGTTTTCATTCGCATATAGTCCTGGGGACCATACAGGCTTGTTCGCATTTGTGTTCCTCACTTGTGCCCCAAAGAATGAGGTGATTTGGTGAAATGCTATGCCCAAGATTACCATCCGAGTTGCCGTCGGGGAAGTGGCTCAAATAGCCTCGGCTATCACTTCCTTTTGACAGCCGTGATGGTCAAGTGGATTAAGGCGCCCTGTAGTTACCAGTTGCGTTGCTCCTGGGAGTATGGGTTCGGGTCACTTCTGGGGTGTGAGTTTTCATTCGCATATAGTCCTGGGGACCATACAGGCTTGTTCGCATTTGTGTTCCTCACGTGTGCCCCAAAGAATGAGGTGATTTGGTGAAATGCTATGCCCAAGATTACCATCCGAGTTGCCGTCGGGGAAGTGGCTCAAATAGCCTCGGCTATCACTTCCTTTTGACAGCCGTGATGGTCAAGTGGATTAAGGCGCCCTGTAGTTACCAGTTGCGTTGCTCCTGGGAGTATGGGTTCGAGTCACTTCTGGGGTGTGAGTTTTCATTCGCATATAGTCCTGGGGACCATTCAGGCTTGTTCGCATTTGTGTTCCTCACGTATGCCCCAAAGAATGAGGTGATTTGGTGAAATGCTATGCCCAAGATTACCATCCGAGTTGCCGTCGGGGAAGTGGCTCAAATAGCCTCGGCTATCACTTCCTTTTGACAGCCGTGATGGTCAAGTGGATTAAGGCGCCCTGTAGTTACCAGTTGCATTGCTCCTAGGAGTATGGGTTCGAGTCACTTCTGGGGTGTGAGTTTTCATTCATATATATATATATATATATATATATATATATATATATATATATATATATATATATATATATATATATATATATATATATATATATATATATGCAACAATGGTAAAAAAAACACTGATCCAAGTATGCAGAATAACCACATGTGAAAAATAGAGAATGCTTAACGCTGCTTTGTTAATGTTACAGACACATGTTCATGCATATATATATATTGTGACGGGAAAGTGTAGGAGTGTAGATGTTCGGCAGTCCTCCAATGGCTGGTGTCAGTGCCTAGTCACACTTACAAAAAAAAGATAGACTGCTTGCCTGTTTATCTGTTGTAAAGTAAGGGAAGACACGCAAAACACATAGTATGAACAATGAAACTTTAATTAATATAGAAAACAAATTATAAACAAAGACAATCCCTTGGCTATGTACAATGCAAACAAGCAAGTCAAAAACATATAATATAAATGAAGAATAGGGATGAAGTTACTCTACAATAATATAAATACACAGTGAAAAATAATCAGGTCCTGAGAATATGGCGCTAGCTGAGAAACATCCACCTGATACACAGCGTATATCAGTTAGTTGTTCACTGCTTGAGAGCACAAGGATATTCTGACTTCAATGGCTGGTTCAAGCCCAGACATCGACTCAGGCAGAGGGCGCTGAGGTGCAGAAGCGCAGGTGTGCAGTCGGCGAGTCACCAATCAGGAGCAGGCAGGCTGGGATGGGTAGTTGGCCGGTTGATGACGAGCCGGCATGGAGGGAGTGTGGAGTAGGGGGTGAGTCTTGGGTACGTTTGCCTCCTGGTCAAAACGTTTTGTGCTACTAGTAGACATATCTTGAAGGTAGCATCTTATTGTTGTATATTATACGTAACTTGATATAGAGAAGAGCAGGCTCAATCTCTCTTGAAAGAGATTATCGTCACAACTCTCCACCGAAGCCTGCGCTTACGGGTGAAGTTACGTCTCCAGGTGGTAGAGTGGTAGGTGGAGCTGTGTCTACCTCATAGACTCTGGAGAGGGCGTCTGCTATGATGTTGCCAGAACCTTTGAAGTAGAAGATCTCCAGGTTGAAATTCTGCAGATATAAAGCCCTTCGTAGAAGTCGTTGATTGTTGAATTGGGCTTGCTGCAAGAAGCGTAGGGGATTGTGGTCCGAGTAGATGGTGGTAGACCGAGCACCTTGCAGGTATGATTGGAAGTGCTGCAAGTTCAGGACGATGGAGAGTAGCTCCCTTTCGATAGTGCTGTAATTCGTCAGGTGCGGTTTTAACTTGTAGCTGTAGTAGCTAACAGGTAGAACATCCTCGCCTCGTTGTTGCATCAGGACACCTCCGATGCCGGTACCACTGGCGTCGACATGGCGGATGAAAGGCTTCGTGATATCTGGCGGGGCGAGAATAGGATTAGAACAGAGCATGGATTTAAGTTGTTCAAAAGCAATGGTTTGCTGAATGGTCCAATTATACCATTGCTTGGGGCTGGTTAAAGTGATCAATGGTGTCACTACCGTGCTAAAATTCTTCCAAACCTACAGTAGTTGGAGGCAAGACCAAGGAAGCGCAGGAGCTGCTTCGTGGTGGTATGCTGTGGGTATTGCTGAATAACTTGAGTATGTATGTTTAACGGAGCTATGCTGCCACTCACTATCTCATGAACAAGATAACGCACTTTACCTTTAGCAAAAGTGGACTTGCCCAAGTTGATGGTGAAGCCGGCTGTCAGGAGCTTGGCAAACAATCGTTGCTGGAAATATCTGCTAAACAAGAAATAAAAAACATCTGCTAAAAAAGAAATAGAGACTTCTGTTTTATATATACTGGTTGAAGCTTTATTTTCATTCAAGGTGTATTACACATGTCTAATCTAACTCTGCGGTCTGGTTAAGTGTATATTTAAAACTAAACTATATTATATTTTTGTTAATTAACAAATATATATATATATATATATATATATATATATATATATATATATATATATATATATATATATATATGCGAACAAGCCTGAATGGTCCCCAGGACAATATGCAACTGAAAACTCACACCCCAGAAGTGACTCGAACCCATACTCCCAGGAGCAAACGCAACTGGTATGTACAAGACGCCTTAATCCACTTGACCATCACGACCGGACATAATGAGGTGATAGCCGAGGCTATTTGAACCACCCCACCGCCGGCACTCGGATAGTAATCTGGGCATAGCATTTTACCAAATCACCTCATTCTTTGGGGCACACGTGAGGAACACAAATGCGAACAAGCCTGAATGGTCCCCAGGACAATATGCAACTGAAAACTCACACCCCAGAAGTGACTCGAACCCATACTCCCAGGAGCAAACGCAACTGGTATGTACAAGACGCCTTAATCCACTTGACCATCACGACCGGACATAATGAGGTGATAGCCGAGGCTATTTGAACCACCCCACCGCCGGCACTCGGATAGTAATCTTGGGCTTGATAGTAATCCCAAAGAATGAGGTGATTTGGTAAAATGCTATGCCCAAGATTACTATCCGAGTGCCGGCGGTGGGGTGGTTCAAATAGCCTCGGCTATCACCTCATTATGTCCGGTCGTGATGGTCAAGTGGATTAAGGCGTCTTGTACATACCAGTTGCGTTTGCTCCTGGGAGTATGGGTTCGAGTCACTTCTGGGGTGTGAGTTTTCAGTTGCATATTGTCCTGGGGACCATTCAGGCTTGTTCGCATTTGTGTTCCTCACGTGTGCCCCAAAGAATGAGGTGATTTGGTAAAATGCTATGCCCAAGATTACTATCCGAGTGCCGGCGGTGGGGTGGTTCAAATAGCCTCGGCTATCACCTCATTATGTCCGGTCGTGATGGTCAAGTGGATTAAGGCGTCTTGTACATACCAGTTGCGTTTGCTCCTGGGAGTATGGGTTCGAGTCACTTCTGGGGTGTGAGTTTTCAGTTGCATATTGTCCTGGGGACCATTCAGGCTTGTTCGCATTTGTGTTCCTCACGTGTGCCCCAAAGAATGAGGTGATTTGGTAAAATGCTATGCCCAAGATTACTATCCGAGTGCCGGCGGTGGGGTGGTTCAAATAGCCTCGGCTATCACCTCATTATGTCCGGTCGTGATGGTCAAGTGGATTAAGGCGTCTTGTACATACCAGTTGCGTTTGCTCCTGGGAGTATGGGTTCGAGTCACTTCTGGGGTGTGAGTTTTCAGTTATATATATATATATATATATATATATATATATATATATATATATATTATATATATATATATATATATATGCGCGTTTTCAGTTGCATATGTCCTGGGGACCATTCAGGCTTGTTCGCATTTGTGTTCCTCACGTGTTGCCCCAAAGAATGAGGTGATTTGGTAAAATGCTATGCCCAAGATAACTATCCGAGTGCCGGCGGTGGGGTGGTTCAAATAGCCTCGGCTATCACCTCATTATGTCCGGTCGTGATGGTCAAGTGGATTAAGGCGTCTTGTACATACCAGATGCGTTGCTTCTGGGAGTATGGGTTCGAGTCACTTCTGGGGTGTGAGTTTTCAGTTATATATATATATATATATATATATATATATATATACCACATCAAGCTGTCGTCATCCTCATTGTGTTTTTGTAACTTTTGTTAATAACAATATTATGAGCATTTATAATGATCAGCTAGTTCAATCCCAGCATCTCCTACAATTGAGGAATAATCGATTGTTGTGTTATGAACTTTTATCAACACACAGGATCCACAACTATTTAGCTATAGCTGTTGCTCTCTTTGACTACCTTGATGATTTTAAAGATAATTTTCTTATGTGACTCATATTGCAACCGAGAAGCCCTTGGTCAAAACGTATCAAACTCGTTTAATCTAAAATATTGATCATTTGAAACAGTATTTTACTACATTTAATGAAGATCTAAATGTGGATGTGATAAACAACGTTAATAATCTGTCCATTCTCGATATTGCAATGGACATTTATCCTAGTAAAATATTCGATATAAATATGAACCCGGAAAAAGTTCATATATTGATATTCCCACCGATGATTCCAATAGGAAAAGTATAAGAATGTTAGAAACCACCCTTCTTAACATTGTTTATACGCCTCAAATAGGATTCGTTATCCTTGAAAATAGATGTTGTAATGAAATGTTTGTTTAAAGAATACAATTACATTTTTACCAAATATATTAACTCGAGGTACCAGCACAAACTTTATTGTTAAAAATTCCATAGGGAATATTACCCAAAATACTTTATCACCCATTAGTAATTATTTGGCAGAAATGGTTTCAATTATAATAAATTGAAACAAAAAATGACTACAACATCCACCAATGATGTTAATAATCTTAGCAGTGCCTTAAAAAACTATCAGTATAAAAAAGCTTTCCAAATCTATTTAAATTTTGAAAAATCTATTCTAAAGACACTCCTTACACACACCAAAATAAAATTTCACTATGAAAATAGTTCAGAGACTCTAAACCCATTTCCTCTGATAATATGTTACACCCTATTTAACTTAGGAATACAAGAAGATGGGAAAAGAGTGATGAAACAATTTGAACCGAAGGAAAATATTCGAGAATTAAATGAATTCTTTAAAAATACCAATAATATCGACCGAATAGTGGGTTCATCCCTCATTAATGATTTTTTAACTAACCTTATATGTTGTGTGATCAAGGAATTTGAAAACGAAAATATGGACGGACCCAATCTTATGAACAGAATTTTTAGTGTATATAAATTGTTTGAACGGTTTCTATCTGCCCTTGAACGTAGTCATCTTCATACACCGAATTCAATCTTTGCCCAACTGATTTACCTTTCTTATCTGTTATGTAAACGCATGAATGAACTCATTAAAAGTTGTGTAAATATGAACACTATCGCTAATTCTAAAATAGATGAAATTCAAAATACCTTTCAAACTAATTTAACTCAAATGGATAATAATAATAAATTTTGTATGCAACAGTTACATGAACATTATCAATAGCAACTTAAAAATTCTCAAGAGGTCTTTAAAAACAACATTGATGAAATTTATAGAAAAAACTGAGGAGAGTAAAAATGAATTATGGGAAAGAGTTAACTTTTCATATATCGACACTATACGCGAAAAAGAATTAATGTTAAATAATCAGCTTGAGTTGATAGAATAACTCATATATAATATACCAATGAACGAAAGTGAAGATGATGAAAGTAGTTAATAAGCATTATAGAAATAAGAAGACATAATATCAATATACAGAGAATTTTATTCTCATAGTGTGGAAATTTGTACCCATGTGAGAGGACGACATTGCTTACTGTTTACATGAGAATTTTCTGCTTCTTGTTTATTTATTAATAGTAGCTGATCGTTTTTACATGGAATGACAAAGCAGTCACATTGTATCTTTTCTTTGTTTTCGATAGTCGATGTTACTGTCCCAAAGATTTCTTTTTCACAGAAACATATTAAGGATAAGAGAGCTGAGTCACCATAAACAGACACTGGGCTAACTTTCCCTGAGGCGGGGGTTCTGTTCTTTTGCTACTACTATTGTCATCTATTTTTCCATTTAAACCTTTAGAGAGAATAAAAGTATCTATATTTTTTATTTGATGAGGGGGTATATTGAAAGCTCCAAATTCTTTCACCACATCACGTATTGTATAAGGTTTGATAGATATCATGCGACTATATTGCTGTTTGACTGTTCCATCATCATCATTTGTCTCTGTCACATAACTCTTTTTTTTTTCTTCCTAAAGCATTATAAACAGCCCAATTATCTATCAGTATTGCTCTCATATCTGAATATTTAGGATATTTATTGACAATATATTTGTATGACTTACTAACACCATATTTATTTTTGGATAAAACACAGTCATAATACGTTAGAATATGAGTAAAATATTGACACATGTTCAATAGTGTTAAAACATTTTGGATATATGATCCTTTCCCTGCCGAATTTAAAATAAGAATGTTATGTTTGTTGGTAGCTTTCATATAATCTAACATTTCATATAAGAATGGGCGTGTGTACACTGAAGGAAAACTATCTGACAAATTCAATTGCAAATGTTGTTGTTCATCATATACAGCTAATGTATTATCAAAATAAAAAACGAGAAGAACAGGTGCCCTCTTTTCTTCATTAAGATATCGTACATATTTTAAACAAAAATATATCTTGAGAAAAATCTTCAGTATCTAAGCTCTTTTTACTATTAAAATAATTATTACTAATATTATCGCCGTTGTTTACTGGTGACAATATAGTAGTAGTAATAGTAGTATTATTAATATCACTAGTAGTAGCAGTAGTATCATTAGAAGCATCATTAGTAGTAGTTATATTAGAAGGAAAATATGACAAAAGTTGATTTGTACTCATATTCCACGACATTGTATTTTAATGTGTTTAAATTTTATTTTTTTATTTTAAATGATTTATTTACTTAATTGTCTAACAAGGTAACAACAGGTAACATTGGATGACCAAATAATGTTGATGGTATATGTTTTATTACTTCCTCAATGAAATGTTTGTTAGAGTGCCGCATTTTCTCGGTGGGCAGTATATTTTTCTCGAGTAAGAATTTTAAATGAATCATAGCATGGACGATAATAACACAGATATTAAGAGCTGACGATCCCATTCCTTGTAGACTAGTGTTGAACATTTCTCCATTAGACACATTTACAAATGTGTTATATAGAATACGATGTGAACCTAACACTTTATATCGCTTATCTGCTCCAGGCATAACCAAACTGTAGGCATCTAAGCCACTTACCAGAGATCGGTCATTATTCTTGTTTAATGAATTTTTGTCATCATCTATAATTGTTTTATAAATTTTGTAATACATTTATTGAATAAACAATATACACATTAATAGTAATATGGTCAAAGTAAAGATTAATATACTCACAATCTTGAGGATGGAGGAGCTTTCACTTTGATATCGATTACCCTCTAATGCCAAACTCAAAATTTCAGTATTTACTTCTATTCTACTTTCCTCAAAATCGACAAAGAAATAATTTACTGGGGGTGATCTTTTTTTTTTCAAACCAACCATCAAACAAAAATTGATCAGCAGCTCCAAATAAATTTTCAATTGTTCTAGATATAAGTTGCTGAGCCACATGTCCCACAAACCTATTCCAGTTATGATAAACTTTATTTACAATAAATTGGGCACTTTCATGGGTATATATTAGAGCTGTGATTGGCTCAGCTTTGATAATGTTACTTTTACCTAGACACTCTTCAATATACTGTAAACGTCTTTCTACTCTAGCTAAGCGTGTTTTTTCTCTAAATCATAATCATCAATATAAATATCTTTATTAAGGTTTTTTTTTTCGTTTTTCATATGACCATCTGTGTTTACACAATATGCATCACTGGAGGGTAAGAGTCCAGCTGCTGTTTTGACATATGACACGTTGTTGCTGCTTTCTTCCGTATTGATTTTGTTCATTATTTCTTTCTCTAGTTGTTGTTGTTGTTGTAGCTTCTGTTGTTGCAGTTGTTTGTTTTTTCTACAATTAATATAAGATTTTTCATTATCACCGGTGCTGTAGATTCCTCCTTTTGAGGAGAAATAGGCCATCGACTCAAGACTTTCTGTTTCTTCTTCTTCTTCCTCTTGTTTTTCTCTCTTTTTTTAACATGTTATTGTCAAATGTATTATTATGCATTGTTACTTTTTTAATTATTTTTAACTACTTTAAATTTTATTGTATTTATAAATACATTCTTTCATGTTCAACTCATTTTCTTGGAAAAGCATCTCAAATATCTTCATCTTCTTGTGTAATTCTTATAAATTTTGGGGTTCCTCCAATGTCGAACGAGAGACTTAGATGACACCAGCAGTGGAGACGGAGGTAAAATTTTAATATTTTCAAAAATAATAATAATAATAATAAATCTGATTGCCAGCTTATCAACTACGGATATTTTAAAATTACTTGAGGAAAAGAAACGGCAAAATGTCAATACGCATTTGCTAGACTTGTACAATCCAAGAAATGATGGGACTGGATACAAGGATCTGGATGAGTTTCCGCTGGTATATGATTCAATGTTATATAAGTTTATCATATATATAAAAGAATTCAAATCTAAATTAGGTAGTAATATAGCTATTATTGAAAAATATAATAAACAGTGCTTATCATGTTCCCCTCAATATATATTAGGACATTACCTTATGGATGATACAAGTATTAATATATATTATCAAGAATTTCAGCAGAAACTAGGTGATATTGGTCAGGCCTCAGCTAGTTTTGCCCTAGGTAATATGGTAACCCCTAATTTGGATTATACGATGTGGATTAGGTCTGAAGATTTACAACTCAATCGTATATTTATTGGTCAAGTATATCTGACAGTATCACAAATGCGTCAAATAATAAGTCAGTCACCATACCGAGCTCATCAAATATTAGGTTTCAGTGATGTTACCACACCTTCGAAATTTGAAAAACTGGTTAACCAGGAAAATGCTGCTCAATTCTTTGATTTTATTCCATTTCTTCGTAACACTCAAACTGTTCTTGAAAAAGACATGGTATATATTACCGAAAAAATAGTATATTGTAAAAATTAATAAAGAAGAAAATAATAAAATGTTTCATAAAAAATAGTTTATAACTTTTTGGAGCCCAACTTTTGATTTTTATTCTGGTGTGTTAAGAATAATAATAATATTGAAGGAATTTGCTTCTGATTAACTCTTAATTGTTTACTTCTCTTTTTTTTATTTATCTTTGATTCTATTATTTGACCTCCCTTCAAAGTCAACATGGTCATGAAAAGCTTGTCTAAGTATCGCTGAGTCGCATCAGCCCATATGCGCTTGGTGTTTGGTTCTCCTGGTCGTTCTCTTGCAGGGAACTGGTGATTTCCCATTGATCAGATGGTGTATATTCCCGTTTCCATTCGTTCTGACCCACTACCATCGCTACCAACATCACCACCCCATATTGAGGATGATACCACTTGTAGCATTCTCAATATTCTCATAAATAGTTATTCTTCTCGATATTTTGAATAATCTTTTCAGTCTCTTATCAACTACCTAGTTGAAGTAGCTTCCAGGCCCTACCTGGGAAATAATAATGTTATTCAATTAATAGTTGTAATTTTTTATCAATTATAACAAATTTGAATTATTGCAAACCCCTTGTATTCAGTAAGCCAAAAAAACACTCAAACATCTAATATTTTTACCGTTGGTAATTTATAATTTAGATCGTTAGGTAAGATTCATTAAGAATTTTACATATCCTCTGGACATTATGGGTCATCATTAGTTATCTCTTTGATTACTAACGCCGGTACCATCTACATCTTGCTATGTCACCTTTCGTTGTTTCTACACAAATACACTCTACTTTCAAAAATAAATACGTAGCAAATATATGATGCTGAATTGCCCCAAGTAGATATATGGCCTTTGAACCTAGTATAACATTTCATTTAGAGATTGAACCTGGCAATGTATTTCTTAACCCGCCCCACTTAATTATGTACAGTAACTCCAAATAACTAAACTCGAAGGCAAGATCAACAATATTTCTTTCAAAGTTGAAAAACTTTTAACACACAATATTGACCGAGTGTGAGATAAAAATTATCTATCATATGTGTATATAATTAACTCATTTCTTTTTGTTTACTTTTTTAAAGAAAGTATAGTATATATATTTATATATTTCCTTAAATATAACTGCATAACATTTATTTTAGAGATTGAGACGGTCGCTATATATTTCTGAACCAACCTTATGAATACCCCTCCCCCCAAAAAAAAATGATGGGTATAATTTATTTTCTTTTACTAATATACTTATTTATATGTACGGTAATTATTGGAGACGAGACAATACAGAGAAAAAGAAAGTTATTTCACTATGGTATAACCAGACAAAAAAATATATCATCATTAGAATGGTACATTGATCAGGCTGAAAGTGATGATGTGTTAGATAATAATCCCTTATTCATTTTATCAACATTTGGACACCAACAGGATGACAATCATCATCAAGCCTGTAAAGTGTGGGAAGGTATGAAACTAAATCAGTGTTGTGTATTTTTACCGTCTCCCTTATATTCTAAAGAAGGTAATGAAATATTACCAGCCAGTGCCTCCTGGCAGGATGGATATTGGTTTGAAATATCTCCTACTACTCCCACAATAATACCTACAGTTCCAGTATGTCCAACCACATTAGTTAAATTAATTTGGCAAGATTACCAATTTATATGTGAGTGTACAAATCCTGGATTATTTAGTGGAAAGCATTGTGATCAACCCACGATTAAACTTACTCAGGATAATGGATGTAGAAAAGTTGGATGGATTCATGATCTGAATATTATCGACATATCTAAATTCAATCCAGTCAAAGAAGGCATATGTGTGGAATGTTCTGCTCCCGAAACGGTACCGAACATAGAAGGAATGGAACCTTCTTGCATCCATATTCACCTTAATTCTTCATCTCAAAACTCCACTACACCGAGTAGTAGTAGTAACCCCTTTTATAAAACAAATGTTCCTTCCAGATACCAAGGCACCTTGTGTGTACGACGCATTGAATCTAAATAACCAGAATGAACTTAATAAATACGTAGAGGGATATAGATGCTCATGTGACTATTACAGTGGCTACGTTGAGGCTCTAATTCCTACATTGGTTGGCCTGTTTCGTGAAACAAATTTGATTAGTAATGCCTGTGTGAAAATTGGCCATAACACCAAAGATCCTCATCGAGTTGATTTGGCTTATTATACGCTGGAGAATGGTGGCAAACCTTTACAGACTCACACTATGAACTCGAAC
>NC_091164.1:18581178-18586178 GCF_040958095.1 Procambarus clarkii
TTGTGGACAAGGCAGATGTAGTGATATCGTCGGAAAATGTATCACTCATTGAGCAGTATACTACTACTTATAATTCTTTGGATGTTATAATAAATAATTTAAACTCTGAATTTTCTGATTTATTAATATATAACCGAAATTGAAGGCACAACTAGAGTGCTTAAAATCATTTCAAGATTGTTAAATATTTCTCAGAAAACATCCTCCGTGACGCTCTTCAAGAAGTATTGTCAGTAATGATGGCCGGAGCGTCAGCTCAACAAACGGTAGTTCAACTTTTGGTGATGATCATTCGATCATCTATGGTCGAAATGGGCATTCAATTTTCACTCCGGCTTTTATCTGGTCTCTCGACTTCATTATCATTTATTTTATCAGTGGGACTAGTGTTGTTACCATTAGAATTATATTTATCTATCAATAATATTGGAGGGTATAATAAAGAAATGACCCACGCTACATTAAATAACATTCGCAAGGAAATGATTCATAAATTGTTGGAACAGGACATAAATTTGGGTCAATATATTAAACTGGGGCCTCCACAATCTGTAACCACCCCGCAAATATCACCATATATGATATATTTGTCTGCAATATATTAAATAATTCGTCTTTACCCTCAATGTACAAACATAATTGCTATGGATGGGACGACCACAAAAGTTCTAGAGGAGGCAAGATGATTTTAGACCTGCTTAATCAGTTTGAGGTAAACAGTCTGGGCCAAGCAATTACTCATAAGCTTAATTCTGAAACTTACGAGAAAGATACTAAAGTGATCGATATGAGTCACCATATAATTCATGAAGCCAAATATAAACATTATCACATTCATATGGCAGAATTTGAAATACAAGAAGTGGAAAATTTAATTTCAAGTTCAAAATGGGATATATTAATTTTATGTTTAGCTTTGATATTTTTAACAATAAGTCTGCTCCTCTTTAAGAACCATCCTTATAATTATTATGCACTAGGTAGAAGTAGTTTCTTTTATATTTGTTGGTCTCTTTCTACACCGTGGTTGGGTTAGATTGACTTGTTTGAATAGTATAAGAAGACATCAGGTCAATCTTTGAAGAAAGAAAAAATAGGATGAATGGGGTAAAAAAACTTTTATAACATATTAATGTACTGTAACGTTGCTATATCTCTAGGAAACAACAAGATCACTCTAGTGTTAAAACAACATTATCCAAAGAATAAAAACTCATACAGCCTGAGATGATCTATGGCAACATTGGTGATGATTTAGTTTATAAAACAGTTCCCAAATAAATTATTATCTGTACTTATTTTTTAATTGAAGGCTACCACGGCTCTTATTTTTTTTTTATATTTACAAAATGCCTTTCTCTAATGAGTTAACTGCCTACCATCAACATCCTCTTATTTATTTTCAACTATTCCTCCCCTTATAATGTTTACATGTCTATCCCTTTGATTCTTTTTCTCTGTTAATGCCTCGAATTGTCGCCTGCCTTGAGTCTTATATTTTGCCCTTTGTTTTAAGTCTTTTAATTTTGTTTTATCTATTTTTTGTGTGGTTGTTTTCTCAACAGTTTCAGGCAAAGAAACTTTCTGAGAGGCGATTGCTTTTAAAATGCTGTCATCACCCAATACACTTTCGTACTTAACTTTCAGGTTTTTAAGGAACCAAGACTTTTCTGCTTCCATATTAGTCTCGTGCAATAACGCAATCAATTTTAAATTCTTCTTTTCGTTATCGATAGACACTATTTGATTACTATCTCATAGTTGCTTATAGAATGCGTACCATATATCAGGGTTAATTTACTAATATTGTATAGAATCGGGAAAACGGGTGCTATTTCTATAGCTTCATTTATCATCGGTATGTTTAATATTTCAGATAGCATATCTTGGTGGTTATACATTTCTCGTGAAAAATGAAGGTTTAATTGAATGGAACGCCGAAGAATATTATCGTTTATTACCGTGACAAGATTCTTATAGAACTGGGCGCAGAATATAAATTCAAAGATATGATTTGAAAGTAAAATAAATAATTGCATCATTTCAGATTTGGCCATTTCATTCCTGCAAAACATTTCTCTTATTGAGAGTTTGTCGAATGCTGATCTCAAATACTTATATTTGCATGTCCCGGCCAAGTAAGCATCGAGCTGAGTAGTGACGGCTTGGATGATCGAAGTGAATTTATCCATTTAAGTTTCTTCGTATTCTGTGGGGTCCACCGAAGTCTCATCATGGTTAATCATCGACAAATGCATTCTTGTCTCACTTAATTCTGAAAGCATTTGTTTGGTGAAATCCTGGAGACTAGCATTTGTCTGTTGAATGGTCAACAGGTTATAAGTTATTATTTCATTTCTTTGTTGTAAGGTCTTAATATTTATATCATTTTGTTGTTGTAAAGCCAGTATTTCATGATATTATCAGAAGAGGACTTGCGAATCACCTTCAAGATAATGTAATAAAAGCGTTGTACATTATTTGCATTCAAATCTTGCCTTATTTCCTTCTGGAATAATGTATATAAAATAGTAACAAATGTATAAACTTTTATAACTTCCTCATTCATCCCTTTATGATCTCTTTCCAGGGAGCCGGTCGGCCGAGCGGACAGCACGCTGGACTTGTGATCCTGTGGTCCTGGGTTCGATCCCAGGCGCCGGCGAGAAACAATGGGCAGAGTTTCTTTCACCCTATGCCCCTGTTACCTAGCAGTAAAATAGGTACCTGGGTGTTAGTCAGCTGTCACGGGCTGCTTCCTGGGGGTGGAGGCCTGGTCGAGGACCGGGCCGCGGGGACACTAAATAGCCCCGAAATCTTCTCAAGATAACCTCAAGATAGGTCAACAATTTGTCGTATTATAATTTCTTTAACTAAAACTATTGATGCCATCGCGTCTATTAACAATTTAGCAACATAATTAGGTTCGTCTAATTGCCGTTTTAAATGATCATTTTCATTTACATAGGGCATTATTTGATGTTCGTGTTTATATACTGTTTCATCGATAGTATTAGTTTTAAATTTTTCTAATATTTAATTAAATAAATTTCTTTCTTCCTCATTAGTACAAATATTAAGTATATTATTATTTTGGTGTGGATCATTATTATTAATATAATTTAAACGGGAAATCCTGTCTCTAATGTCCTTTTCACGTTCTTCGTGAATGTAGTTATCACGTTCGGTAGTCAACTGATGAATGAACTTATTTATTATTGCTTCAATTTATGATTTTTCTGTTGCTTTCGATTCATCATCATCTAATGGAAATATGCTTGAAAAAATATGAATTATATCGCTATTCGATAATGTAGGTTTTGTATAAAGTCAATCTAATGTTTCATATTATATTTATTTGCTTCATTTATATTCTTTACTAATGTATTATATTCATCATACTTTATTTTTTAGAATTTTCACAATCTAGTAGTTTTTGTTGGCATTCCTGAACATAATGGTTTTGGGATACTAATAAATTATTATATTCTTCTTTTTCTGATAGTTTATCATCTTTGCATTTTTGTAGGGCTTGTTGGCATTCCAGAAATTGCATATTCTGGTTCTTTATATCGTTTTCACATGTGGCTAATTTTAGTTGGTATTCTTCAAGAGACATTAAATTGGTATTTATTTGCCTATATAATTCTTGTTTTTGTTGATAACTTATAGTTAATTGTTCAAGTGCACTATTTAATTGTTGCTTACATGTTTTTAGGTCATTCTCGAGTGTAACGTATTTGGATCTTATTCTAGTATTATTTGAATTTAATAAATCGGTTAGTTTTTCTTTTTCATCAGCTAAGTCTTTTATTTGTTTGTCTTTGTCTTCAGAAATATGTTGAATTTGTCTGTTTTTCTCATCTAACATAAATGCATATTCTGTTTCATATTGTTTCTTTTCATCATCGTATTGGATTCTAAGCTTCATTAATTCAGTATTGTTTCGATCTTCTAGGTTATTTTTCAATTTATTTTGATTATCTTGAAGAGTTGATTTTTCCTTCTTTAAATTCTCTATTTCATTTTCTTGGTCTCCTAATTTCTCTGAGAGCTGCACAATAGTAAGTTCTAAATCTCTCACGTTTGTATTTAAATCTGTTATTGTGGCATCTTGATTTCCACATTTAATTTCTAATTCACTTTTTTCATTCTCGCATTCATTACATTTTGTATATAAATGAGCTATTGTTTGTTTTTGTTGATTCCGACTTTTAAGAGGATATGTTTCGGTTATTTATTTAATATATCGATGAGAGATAGTAAACAAATGAAGCATTTTATTCAATAATAGAATCATTCTTTTATCGTCATCATTCTTAACAACAAATTTGCTAATAAGAGTTTTTATGAATATACGTTCTCCTGAACCCGAGGAACCGTCGTCTGGGAATGTTATAATATTCAAGATTGTTTTAACTATTTCACTCATTTTTTAAATTATTGGTTTAATAGAATGCTACGATCAGGTGACAAAAATTAAGCAAGAAAAAGAAGGATGAGTGGACTGCATTTTCTTGGACTGTCGGAAAACCTTTGACACAGAGGCTGGTACATAAGTTGAAGAAACAGGTAAAAGAAACTGGTAGGGTGCTACTAAGTGATAAGGGACTGTCTAAGCAATATGGGTGAGACCTTCGATTGGCGTAGTAAAGCCACCAGTGGAGTGCCAAAGGGCTTTGTACTCACCATATTCACAAGTCGTTTTAGTGAGGGATGGCACTCACAAGAAATGCCAGGCCCACTTACTGTAGGGTGCGGTGGTGATCATCGCCTGGCGGACCAGGTAAACGATCGCGTATTTTCTTTTAGAGAAACTCATGAAATATCAAATGGAAACGAACCATAGATTATTATTTGTACTGTGCTTAATAGCTTATCCAAGACCCCAACTGCTTCTTATAATGTTGCAATCATCTATAAAAATCCGAGGGAATTGTAATATATTATTATTATAATTTATAATATATATATATATATATATATATTATATTATAGAA
>NC_091164.1:18593678-18626178 GCF_040958095.1 Procambarus clarkii
GGTATGTCCATAGAGCTTGCAATACTTACAATACAATTGAGAGCTCGCCTGATCGGTACTCACTTTGTCATAACTAGACCAAGACTTCTTACTGGAAGGTGGGTCAGGTGTTAGCCGGTATATAAGGCTGTAGGTGTCAGCCGACTTCGCATATCTGATGTAGTCGGTTTCTTCTTTGTCTGCTAAATATAAACGGATGGAAGGGGGAGCACGTCTAAAGAATTCCTCAACTAGAATGAGGTTGACGAGTTCTGAAAATGTAGAGACATGTGCTGCTTCCAGCCATTTCATGAAATATCTTTACTTAGTATTGGCAAATTCTAAAAAGGTGGTGGTACTTGCCTCTAGATAATCACGGAATTTTTGTCTGTAGCTTTCGGAGGAGAGAAGATAGGCGTCCAAAACTGCTTGCTTCAGGGTCTGGTACGGCTTCAGGGCTTCTCAGACGCTAAGGTACTGAAAGTAATCGCAGCTCTTACCTGTGAGATGCACTCTGAGAAGGTTAGACCATTGGTCTTCAGGCAAGCTAAGTTTTTTTGGCTAGGGCCTCAAAAGTAGTAAAAACACATCTATCTCTGTCTCAACGAATGGTGGCATTAACTTACTGGCATGGGAGACATTGAAGCTTACTGGGAGACTAACTGTAGCTTGTTGGCGCTGAGGGTGGTGTGTAGTTTCCAAGGTGAGTTCTTGTCGACGAAATGCTAGAACACTCTCAGCTTGCTTCTTATCGTGCTCACGTTGCACCTCCAGGTGACGTTATCTTGCTTCTAGCTGTTCCCTCTCCCGCTCACGGTGTAGGGCAGCCTCACGTTCCTGTTCTTCTTTCTGTAGGGCAGCCTCACATTCCCTTCATTGTAGAGCTTCTTTCTCAAAGGCAGCTTGTTCTTTCAGTTGGTAACGCTTTAGGGCAGCCTCTCGTTCCTGTTCTTCCTCCTTCCTTTAAGGCAGCCTCGCGTTCTTTCATCTGGAGAGCTTCTTTTTGTTGCTCACGCTCTATTTTCGCTAATTCTAGCTTTAATATTATAGCTGCCAGAGCATGTCGATCTGCAATAGAATAGTTTTCGTGAGCATCAGAGTCGATAATTCCTTCATCTAAGAGGTGGCCCATGATAAAATTGTGCAAGTCAATTTTCTTGGCTCCATGGGGAACATCTACCTTGAGGTGCTTCCGGGGCTTAGTGTCCCCGCGGCCCGGTCGTCGACCAGGCCTCCTGACCGACCAGGCCTCTAGTTGATACTCGTGTGTTAGTGTTTGTAATTCGGTCCTCTTGCCACGAATTAAGTTCCCTACTTCACTGGCTGGATCACTACGAAATGCTGGGAGACGAAACATGTTGAGATAGCAAATAAATGTACAACAAATATACCTGTGATATTATAAGTGTTAGTAACAGGATGACGTGGCAACTGGTAACTATCCTGTGGAAATTTAATCGTTAACAATTAACGTAAATATTAGATGGTAAATGATTAGTCAATCAAAATCGAAGGAAATCTTGTACCCGGTACTCAATATAAGAGAATAAGGGCAAGAAAATCCTACTAAATAAATGAAACCGATAGTTTCTAAAACAACTGATACTTTTAATTGTTTCAAAAGTGAAAGGGTAGTCCAAGAATGTAGGGATACCTTGCCGGGTCTCTATAGGACCAATGAGCAAGGGTTTCCTACTTAATTATATGATACTTACAGAATTAGCGTTCTTTGTGCTCTGAAAAAAGAAAGCTAATTCGCTACCTGAGTAAATATCATCATCTCTGACCGACTTGTAGGGGTGCGAGTGTCAACTGGTGACGAGAACTGCTGTTGAGGTCCCAACTCAGCGTAGTCCGTGCTAGAGGAACTATGGCCCTCTGTATACTCCTTTGGTCGGATTGCAGAAGATAGGGTGCGTGGCCTTAAGACAAATCAAAGTACCAGGGTACCAAAATGATGATCTGTCTGAATTTGAGAAATATCCTAGGAACGAAAAACGTGGAATACACGAGTAATAATACTGAGGGATGGACGATCAATTAAGAGTAAGACTGAGGCCTCCAGTCACCACGTAATCCACAGTTATCCAACACTCACAATATGTTACCTTCGGATGCTCAAAATACACAGCAACATATAAATATTAAAAGTTATGAAAATATTGAAAAGCAACTGTATCAAAGCCATGTGCACTTACCACAAATTGATGTTCTGGTACTAGTACCTGATTGAGGCTCCTAGGACAGGCCCCCATTAAATGTGATGGAAAAAAGAAGTGTAGGTGTTCGGTAGTCCTCCTAATGGCTGGTGTCAATGCCTATCACATTTACAAAAAAAAAAGTTGACTGCTTGGCTGTTGCCTTCTGTGGTAAAGTAAGGGAAAACACGCAAAACAAATAGTATGAACAACGAAACTTTAATTTAACTTGAAAACAAATATGAACTAAGATAATCCCTTGGCTATGTACAGTGCAAATAAACAAGATTATAAAGTCAAAAAATAACATAAAATAAAATAGTGGTGATGTTAATTTACAATGAATAAAGACAAGAAATGAATTAACAGGTGCTGAGAATAAAGCGCTAGCTGAGAACATCCACTAACTAACAGAGCGTATATCAGATGGTTGTATCAGCTGGAGAGCACAGGATATTCTAAATCCAATGGCTCGTGCAGGCTCAGTCATCGGCTATGTAGATGGCGCTGAAGTGCAGAGGTGCAGACGTCGATTCACTAATCAGAAGCGTGCTGGCTGGAAGTGGTGGTTTGGTGATCGAAGAAGGTGGAGGGGGGAGGTGGAGAGCGAGTGTCTGAAACGTATGCGCTTGGCAGAAACGTATTTTACTCAATACGTACTACACTTGCTTGTAGTATCTAGATGTTGTAGATGTACTGAAGTAACATGACGATAGGAAAAAGCAGGCCAAATCTCTCTTGATGGAGATTATCGTAACAGCTCTCCCCCGAAGCCTCCTCTTACGGGTTAAGTTACTTCAGTAGCTGGTGTAGAGGTAGGAGTAGCTGTCTCTACCTCGTATACCCTGGAGAGGGCGTCGGCTATGATGTTGTCCGAACGTTTGATGTAGAAGATCTCCAGATTATAATTCTGCAAGTACAGAGCCCAGCGTAGAAGACGTTGATTGCTGAATTGGTCCTGTTGTAGGAACCGCAGGGGAACCACAGTACCGTGACCACCGCTACCTAGTAGCCAGAACGCACTTCTCAGCCTACTATGCAAGGCCCGATTTGCCTAATAAGCCAAGTTTTCATGAATTAATGTTTTTCCGACTACCTAACTACCTAACCTAACCTAACCTAACTTTTTCGGCTACCTAACCTAACCTTACCATATAAAGTTAGGTTAGGTTAGGTTAGGTAGGGTTGGTTAGGTTCGGTCATATATCTACGTTAATTTCAACTCCAATAAAAAAATGACCTCATACATAATGAAATGGGTAGCTTTATCATTTCATAAGAAAAAAATTTGAGAAAATATATTAATTCATGAAAACTTGGCTTATTAGGCAAATTGGGCCTTGTATAGTAGGCTGAAAAGTGCGTTCTGGCTACTAGGTACGACATATATATATATTCTTATATAAAATGTTCGTTATATATATAAATGTTCGTTAGCGCAAAATCGCTAATCTCCGAAAGTTCTTTACCGATTGCTTTGAAATTTTTACACAACGTTCCATTCGTATCCGAGCGAGTTTTTATGTATGTACTGTATAGATATCACGTGTGTGACGGAGAAAAACATGCTTTATTTGAAAAACTGTGTTTTTCATGTGTTTTTTATGTGAGGGAAATCATCGAAACCTTACTGATTGCTTTAAAATTTTGACCCAAAGTTACATTCGAAAAGGCGCATGTTTTTTATATACCTACCATATACATGCCTCACTTGTGACTGGAAAAAATATGTTTTTTTTTTTTAAACAGCACCATCTGTTGGACGTAAGAGCAACACACATTGTTTTTTTTTTCTTTTCTTTTTTTTTTTTCTTTTTAGCAGGGATAATCCTGCGCGGGCCCTAAGCCTCTGGCTGGCCCACTAAGTGATGCTCGTTTCTGTTTTACCTGGGCGGAGGATGAGTATGTATGACCCGTATGGTCGCTTCAGTAAGATTTTGCCATATGTGTTTAACAACTTCCTCTGCTCTGTTGAATCGAAGGTGAAATCTTAACGGGTTTGTAACTGTGCACTGTGTTAGATAATGTTCCAGTGGTCTGTCGGGCATTTCTCCACAGTGTTGACATTTCCTCACACCTTCCGGAACCTGGAAGCCTATTTCCCATGCACATGGGTATCCAAGCCTGATGCGATGTAAGTGCACTTCTGTTGTTCTACTGCCCCCGTGCATCAAACTAAGTGGTTCGTAGTTGGTTGAATTCTTGTACCAACCCGCAGATCCTGATGTTGCAACTGCTGTGTTGTGGTCACTGTACATCTTTCGCATTGCTCTGTTTCGAATCACTTTCTTCATCTGGGAGAGACTCTGTGGTATGTAAATGTCTACATTCCTCCTCTTAGTAGCAAGTTTTGCAGCTTCGTCTGCAATGTCATTACCTAATAGTCCCACATGACTTGGCACCCAGTTGATAAGCACCCGTCGGCCTTGTCGTTGGAGTGTGTGCATGAATGATAAGACATTGGTGATCAGATGGATGTTATCACATATGTGTTCCTGTTGCACGGTTTCAATGGCGGTTCTCGAATCTGTATGGATGATAACATGTTGGCGGTGTTCAGCAAGAGCATGTTCCAAAGCCTTTTGAATGGCTAGCATCTCAGTCTGTAAAGTCGAACACCCATTTGAGAGCCTCCAACTATATACAGAGTTTCCTGCTTTAACTGCAGTTCCGGTTTCCTGTCCCTGCTGGTCTACTGACCCATCCGTGAAGTAAGTGAAGCTGTCGGATGCCATGTTTGCTTCTATATGCATCTGTGCAATGTGACGTAGCAGATGAGGATGTGTCTGGTTCTTCTTTCCGTCAAGAGCCATAATCTGAAAGTCTGCTGGCAGAGATTCCCAAGGGGCTTGTAAAACAAAGTCTGCATGTATGTCGTCGACACCCCTCTCAGTGACTGTGTTTGCCATATCGAACGTATCGATGGCGTTTATCGCACAATGGGTCCACCTGTTGCCATTGGAGGCTCTTCTGTCCAGAGTTAGTGCTCCAGTGATCATATCTTTAAGTGAACTGATTCTAGGTCTAGTCAATATCTTGGTCAGCATGCACGCAGCAATCCCCTTTACCCTTATTTCAATCGACGTTAGCTTTGTCTCTAGTCTTAGGTTCAGGATTTTAGTCCATCTGGGAGCACCTGTTATGACTCGCAATGCATCATTTTGAAGAACCTCAACGTTTGCCCACTGACCAGGAGAAAGAGTGAGTAAGGCAGGCGCTGCATAATCAACCAGGGAACGAACGGCGTGTATGTAAAACATTCTCAACACTCTGTGTCCCGCTCCTAGACGGGGCCCTGTGATTGCTCTCATTATATTTATTCGTGACTTTGCTTTCTCCTTTAGATATTGAATTTGCTTATTGAATGTCATTTTAAAATCAATCCACACTCTGAGATATCGATATTGTGTAACCCACTGAAGGTTAATGTCCTGAATGCGTAGGTGCCTGTCTGGAGCCTTGCCACCTAGTCTCATCGCCTTAGACTTCTGTGCAGATATTATTAGCCCTAAAACACTGCATTCAGATGTCACTTGATCTAAAGCACCTTGAGCTTTATTTAGAAGTGAAGGACCCGTAACGACTAATGCTAGATCATCAGCATAGCTTAGCAATGTAACCCCTTCTGTAAAGGACATGGTAACAAGGTTTTCCATAAGGATGTTAAAAAGACTAGGACTGAGGACTCCTCCTTGTGGAGTCCCATTCTTGTGCAAGTGGTAGTCCGACACTTGTCCTTGCAACTTTACTCTGGCATACCTGTGACTAAGGTAATCTTGAATCCATGCTAGCATTTTCCCCCTCACACCTTTTCTAACTAAGGTGTGTAGTATTGCTGGCGGGCTTGCAAGTTCAAATGCTTTTTCCAGATCAAGGAAGACCACTATAGCTGGACCCGAGTTAACTGTTCTTAGTAATGTTGCTATGCAGTTGGCAGTACCTACACCTCTAGTGAAGCCAAATATGTGTTTATGAAGGTCTCCAGTCTTCCACAGTAGCCTATTTAAGACCATCTGTTCTGCAGTTTTACTAACGCATGATGTTAAGGAAATGGGTCTGTAATTGCCAGGTTCATTCGGCTTAGGAATCGGTATGATGTCTGCTTTCTTCCAAGAGGGAGGTAGTTTGCCTTGCTGCCAAGACGCATTGATGACGTCCAACATCCCTCGGTCTCCAGCAGGACCTGCATGTGCGATCATTGAGTAAGTAATGTTATCAGCACCTGGTGCAGTGTCCTTACCACCTTTTTTGGCTCTGCTTAGTTCCTGTTCGGTGAAGGGACAGTCACATTCGTCATTTATAGCTAAGCCCTCATGAATGACTGTCATCCTCTCTTGTTTTAAGTGTTCTTGCTGCCTTCGGACCATTGCAGGAAGCTGATATGAAGCTGTTCTTTCTGCAAATTGGAGAGCAAGTCTCTCAGCCTCCTGCAATGGTTGAATACATGCCTGTGGCCGGGCTGGTCGACCTGATATAGTTTTAATCTGACCCCATATCTTGCCAAAACTACTATGTTCATTTAGAGTTTGACACCACTCAAACCACCTTGCCTCCTTTACTTCTCGAGAAACTCGCCTTGCTTCAGATATCACCGCTCGTAGCAGAGTTCTTCCTTCTGGTGTGGGGTTTCTCTTTAGATGTTTTCTGAAGATGTTGACTCTGTGGTTCTGTTCTTTAACGTCATTACTATAGAACCAATAGTTCTTTCGTTTCGTGTTACCTGTGATAATGATTGGAATAGCTTTGTTCGCAGCAGCTGCAACGGCTTCCTGCAGATTGGTCTCGTGTATGTTCAAATCCTCAGGTGGCGTGTACGTTGCATACCATTTTTCAAGTTCTTCCTGGTATACATTCCAATTGGCCTTTCCTAAATTCCACCGAGGCTGCGCAGAAGGTGTAGGAGGTCGTGCCAGGTTTAGTGTCGTGACAGTAGCATAGTGGTCACTGGTGATCACCGGGTCTACTTCCCACTTCGCCTGTTGCTGGAGTGCTGTGGAGATGAATGTAAGATCAAGGGAACCTCCTAGAATGTGAATGGGTTCCCCAGTGTTGAGAAGTGTAATTTCAGGAACTTCTCGCAGAGCTGCAGCTAAATGGCGCCCATCTGCATTGGTTGGCCCAGTTGCACCTAACTCTGGATGATGAGCATTAAAATCTCCAGCAATAATTAAATTTTCCTGCGTGGCCAAGGCAAGCACTGCCTCTGCTTCTAGTTTACGTCTAGGGGGCTTGTAAACGTTGTATATGAGGAGCTCAAAATTAGCCATATTCACTGTAACTGCTAATACCTCTACTCCATCACCACATGAAACCGAGTCTATTTTCTTGCTGGGTATGGTGTTTCTGACCAGGGTCATTAATCCTCTTAGTCTCCCCTGCTCATACGGGAGAACATAGTGCTGATATCCAGCTAATCTGAAGGATTTCGTGGCTGGGAAAAGAGTTTCTTCCAAAACGATTATATCTGCTTTCGTGCTGATTGCAGCCTCCTGAAGTGTGTGTTTTTTTTATTTCCAAGACCTTGTATGTTCCACTGCAGAATTCGTAATGGCCAGACGACGGGTTCGGTTGGTGTCGCTTGTTCTACTAGAAGTCCTCCTCGGAATCGACCTCTATATTCTCCGCCTCGCAAGTCGTGTCGCTGCAAATCGGACTGCATTGATAGTTCGTGGTCATCCCCGACGTTGTTGGAATCTGTGCATAACTGTGGTCCATCGCTATGTTGTTGGAAGTGCTGCAGGTCGGACTGCATTGATTGTCCGTGGTCAACCCCGGCATTGTTGGAATCTGTGCAGAACTGTGGCCCATCACTTTGTTGTTGGTATTGCTGCAAGTCGGACTGCATTGATTGCTCGCGGCCGTTTCTTGTGTTGGCGGAACTTGCGCATCTCTGCTGTTCAATACGTCTTTGTTGGCGTTGCTGCAGATCAGACTGCATTGGCAGTTGTTGTCTGTCACCTGTGTTGGAAGATTCTGTTGATCGTGGGTGGTCACTGCGTCTTGCAGTTGCGTTTGTGAATGTTGATGTCCCGGAGTCTTGACTAGCCGACTGTTGTTGGTAGTCAGTATGTCCAAGTTGCGTTGTTTGTCCTCTTGTGCTCCATCCTGTCGGAGACTGTCTATTTCTCGTGTAACTGTGGTCTGCTGCACGATCTTGTCCATTATCACACAAGTGATGTCTTGAGTCTGTTGTTGTGAGGCGTTCTGCGTCATCTGTAGGCAATTGATAATGGTCTCTGCCATGATCTTCACGATGGTTTGCAGCTGGACCTCGGTAAAACTGTATAGCTGGTGAGTAGATTCCGAAAGTAAGTGTTTTCTGCTCATTTGCACTTGCTGGACTTCTGCAACACTTTCGAGTAATGTCTGATTCGGAATTGACAGATTCGGGAAATTTTGCTCTGTGAGGGCGGGTGGCTGTTGTGGCTGTGCACGAGTGTTCCAGACGTTGGTGTTGGTGGATGTACCGCTGGTCAGTGCGTTGACCCTGGCCTGAGCTGTCTGCACTTTTTGTTTCCGTGCAGAGCAGGTTGTGCTCCAGGCATGATGTTTGCCTCCACAAATTGAGCTGTATTGTTTACCATACCGTTCATTTCATGTGAATATTTTTTTTTTCATTTGTTATTTTAACTGGTTTTCTTATATTTCAATGAAGGGAACATCAGAATATTTGATGTTCCCACTTTTCTGATGGGAACATCAGATCATTTGGGAATGCATCTGGACGAGGAGTGGGGAATGGTGGGAAAGGACAAGGGGACAGGAGTGGGGGATGGTGGGAAGGACGAGAGAATTGGGGATGGGGAAATGGTGGGGTGGATGAGGGGACGGGGGATTTGGGGATGGTGGGTATGAGGGGACATGGGAATGGAGAATGGTGGGGGAGGACAAAAGAGTGTGGGGATGGTGCAAAGGACAAGGGGTCATCGGAGGGGGGAATGGAAAGGAGGACGAGGGGACAAGGGAGTGGGAGATAGTGGGGGAGGACGAGGGGATGGTGGAGTGGGGAATGGTTAGGAGCACTAGGGGACTCTGGAGTGAGGATGGTGGGGAAGACTAAGGGATGGGGGAGGGTAGGAATGGGGGGGAGGACGAGGAGGAAAGGGAGTGGGGTATGATGGGGAGGATGAAGGGATGGATGAGAGTGGGATGGTTGAGAGGACGAGGGGAATAGTGGGGAGGACTGGGAAACAGGGAAATGTTGCTGTGGCTCAGCAACGCCAGGGAAAGGTTGCTGTGGCTCAGCAACGCCAGGGAAAGGTTGCTGTGGCTCAGCAACGCCAGGGAAAGGTTGCTGTGGCTCATCAACGCCAGGGAAAGGTTGCTGTGGGTCAGCAACGCCAGGGAAAGGTTGCTGTGGCTCATCAACGCCAGGGAAAGGTTGCTGTGGCTCAGCAACGCCAGGGAAAGGTTGCTGTGGCTCAGCAACGCCAGGGAAAGGTTGCTGTGGCTTAGCAACGCCAGGGAAAGGTTGCTGTGGCTCAGCAACGCCAGGGAAAGGTTGCTGTGGCTCATCAACGCCAGGGAAAGGTTGCTGTGGCTCAGCAACGCCAGGGAAAGGTTGCTGTGGCTCAGCAACGCCAGGGAAAGGTTGCTGTGGCTCAGCAACGCCAGGGAAAGGTTGCTGTGGCTCATCAACGCACACGCTTTGCTGAGCCACAGCAATGTGTGGCCGGGTAAAGTTATTATATAAAAAAATGGAAATGTTCGTTTGTTCATAATCGCTAATCTCCGATTGTTCTTCACCGATTACATTGAAATTTTCTCACATCGTTCCATTCTCATCCGAGCGGGTTTTTGTATACTTACTACATAGATGTCATGTCTGTAATGAAAAAAAAACTAAATTTTTTGACAAAATTGTGTTTTTCATATGAGGGAAATCTTCGAAACCTCTTTACCGATTTCTTTGAAATTTTGACACAATGTTGCATTTGAACAGACGCGTGTTACTGTAAACCTATTATATACATGCCTCACCTGTCATTGGAAAAAAAACATGTTTTTTTAAAAACCACGCCATCTGTTGGGGGAAAGAGCAACACACACTGTAATCTCCGAAAATTCTTCACCAATTGCATTGAAATTTTGACACAACGTTCCTTTCGAATACACGCATGTTTTTATATAACGACTAAAAAGATGCGACACCTGTGACAGGTAAGAACATCCTTTTTTAAAAAAAAAAAACAGAGCCCTTTGTTGCGCATAATAGCAACACACACACAATACCATATATGTTACAATTCCATTTCAATGTTTCCGACTACATTGATAAATAGAATTTTCATATATTACAATTTATTTTCAATTTGATTTAAATATTTTGTGTGACATAGCCTTGGAATTGAGCTTTGTTGTTTACCACATCGTTCATTTCATAAGTATATGTATAGATGCCACACCTGTCACAAGTGAATTATTTTTTTAAGAAACAACGCCATCTGTTGCACATGAGAGCAACTCACGCTATCCTAAATATGTTACGATTCCATTTCAGTGTTTCCGATTGCAATGACAAATTTCATTTTCATAGATTTCGATTTATTTTCATTTTGATTTAATATTTTTGTGTGACATTGCATTGAAATTGAGCTGTGTTGTTTACCGTAACGTTCATTTTGTGAGTATAGTTTGATTTTGTATTTTTTAACCTTTTTTATTTCGTTTTTTAAACTGTTTTTCATATATTTTAGTGATGGGAACATCAGATCATTTGGATGCCCGACAAACCACTGGAACATTATGTAACACAGTGCACAGTTGTAAACCCATTAAGATTTCAACTTAGATTTAACAGAGCAGAAGTTGTTAAACACATACGGCAAAATTTTACTGAGGCGATGATACGAATCATAAATACTCATACTCCGCCCAAGTAAAACAGAAACAAGCAACACTTAGTGGGCCATCCAGAGGCTTATTGCCCGTGCAGGAATATCCCTGAAAAAAAAATCATTTGGGAATGCATCGGACAAGGGAGTCGGGAATGGTGGGGAGGACGAGGGGATGAGAGTGAGGGATGGTTGTGGACGACGACGAGACATGGGAGGGGGTAATTGTGGGGAGGACTAGGTGATGGGGGAGAAGGAATAATAGGGAAGACGAGGGAACAGGGAAGTGGGAGATGGGGGAACGGTTGTGTGGGGAATGGTTAGGACGACGAGGGGATGGAGGAGTACAGGATGGTGGGGAGGACAAAGGAACAGGGTAGGAGGAATGGTGGGGAGGACTGGGAGACCGGGGAAGGGTGCTGTGGCTCATCAACGCACATGCATTGCTGAGCCACAGCAACGCATGGCCGGGTACAGCAAGTATATAAATAAAAATGGAAATGTTCGTTTGTTCAAAATCGCTAATCTCCGAAGGTTTTTCACCGATTGCTTTGAAATTTTCACACAATGTTCCATTTGCATCAGAGTAGGATTTTATATACATATTATATTGATGTCACGTCTGTGACAGAAAAAAACAGTTTTTTTTAAAAACTGTGTTTTTAATGTGTTTTTCATGAGAGAGAAATCTTCGAAACCTCTCTACCGATTGCTTTGAAATTTTGACACAACGTTGCATATGAATAGGCGCATGTTTTTATATACTTTCTATATACATGCCTCACCTGTGACGAGAAAAAACATGTTTTTTTTTATAAACAGCGCCATCTGTTGGACGTAAAAGCAACACACGCTGTTGTCTCCCAAAGTTCTTCACTAATTGTTTTGAAACTGACACAACGTTTCATTTGAATATGCGCGTGTTTTTATATGCTTACTATATAGATGCAACACCTGTGACAGGTAAAAACATAATTTAAAGAAAAAACACCACCATCTGTTGAATAGCAACACACACACACACACACACACACACACACTATACTAAATATGTTATGATTTCCACTTCAATGTTTCCGATTGCATTAATAAATTGAATTATCATAGATTTTGATTTATTTTAATTTTGACTTAATTATTTTGTGTGACATTGTGTTGGAATTGATCTGTGTTGTTTACCACATTTTTCATTTCGTAAGTATATGTATAGATGCCAAACTTGAAGAAGGTAAAAACATTCTTCTTTTTTTAAGAAACAGCGCCATCTGTTGCACGTAAGAGCCATACACACTATAATATATATGTTACGATTCCATTTCAATCTTTCTGATTGCAATGACAAATTAAATTTTCATATATTTCGATTTATTTTCATTTTGATTTAATTATTTTGTGAGATATTGTGATGAAATTTAGCTGTGTTGTTTACCATACCATTCATTTCGTAAGTGCTAGTATAGATGAAACACACCTGTGACAGTAAAAACATACATTTTAGAAAAACAGTGCCATCTGTTGCACGTAAGAACAACTCACGCTATACTAACTATGTTATGATTCTATTTCAATGTTTCTAATTTCATTGATAAATAGAATTTTCATAGATTTCGAGTTATTTTCATTTTGATTTATTTATTTTGTGACACTGTGTTGGAATTGAGCTTTGTTGTTTACCATACTGTTCATTTCATGAGTATACTTATTTATTTATTTATTCATTGTTTTTCATTTCGTTTTTAATTTGTTTAACTTGTTTTTAACTTGTTTTGCAAACAAGCCTAAATGGTCCCCAGGACTATATGCAACTGAAACCTCACACCCCAGAAGTGACTCGAACCCATACTGCCAGGAGCACTCTGCTGGCGTACAGGACACCTTAGCCACTTGACCAACACGACCGGACAAAAGAGGATGGTAGCCAAGGCTATTTCCATCCCCCGGCTGGCACTTGGTTGGTAATCTTCGGCATGGTATTTTATCAAATCACCTCATTCTTTCGGGCACATGTGAGGAACACAAATGCGAACAAGCCTGAATGGTCGCCAGGACTATTTGCAACTGAAAATTCTTTCAGTTGCAAAGGTCACCTTAGCCACCCGACCAACACGACCGGACAAAAGAGGATGGTAGCAGAGGCTATTTCAATTCCCCCGCCAGGACACTTGGCACTAATAAGCCAAGTTTTCCTGAATTTATATATTTTTCTTTTTTTTTTCTAATGAAAAGATATATCTGTCCATTTCACTATGTATGAGATAATTTGTTTAAATTTGAGTTAAAACTAACGTAGATGTATGACCGAACCTAACCAACCCTACCTAACCTAACCTAACCTAACCTAACCTAACCTATCTTAACCTAGTTTAAACTAACACAATTAAGTCAATAAATTATGGTCTTAATATAATATAATAATAATAATTCAAATAAACTAATTGGAAACAATTTATTGAGAATATAGAAAATCATTTGGCCTATTAGGCAAATCGGGCCTTGCATAGTAGGCTGAGAAGTGCGTTCTGGCTACTAGGTACGACATATATATATATATATATATATATATATATATATATATATGTCGTACCTAGTAGCCAGAACTCACTTCTCAGCCTACTATGCAAGGCCCGATTTGCCTAATAAGCCAAGTTTTCATGAATTAATTGTTTTTCGACTACCTAACCTACCTAACCTGACCTAACCTAACTTTTTCGGCTACCTTACCAAACCTTACCTATAAAGATAGGTTAGGTTAGGTTAGGTAGGGTTGGTTAGGTTCGGTCATATATCTACGTTAATTTTAACTCCAATAAAATAAAATTGACCTCATACATAATGAAATAGGGAGCTTTATCATTTCATAAGAAAAAAATTAGAAAAAATAAATTAATTAAGGAAAATTTGGCTTATTAGGCAAATCGGGCCTTGAATAGTAGGCCAAAAAGTGAGTTCTGGCTACTAGGTACGACATATATATATATATATATATATATATATGTCGAACCTAGTAGCCAGAACGCACTTGTCAGCCTACTATGCAAGGCTCTATTTGCCTAATAAGCTAAGTTTTCATGAATTAATTGTTTCTCGACTACCTAACCTACCTAACCTAACCTAACCTAACTTTTTCGGCTACCTAACCTAACCTAACCTATAAAGATAGGTTAGGTTAGGTTAGGTAGGGTTGGTTAGGTTCGGTCATATATCTACGTTAATTTTAACTCCAATAAAAAAAATTGACCTCATACATAATGAAATGGGTAGCTTTATCATTTCATAAGAAAAAAAATAGAGAAAATTTATTAATTCAGGAAAACTTGGCTTATTAGGCAAATCGGGCCTTGCATAGTAGGCTGAGAAGTGCGTTCTGGCTACTAGGTACGACATATATATATATATATATATATATATATATATATATATATATATATATATATATATATATATATATATATATATATATATATATATATATATATATATATATATAAGCCTATACTTGCATAAACCACAAGTGAAGATAAACAATCTTTGGACAACACCCACCAGTGGGACTCGAACCCAGAAAGCACAACTACCTTCCAGTAGCTGGCATAACTAGTATGCTTTAACCCACTACGCCATCAGACCTTACAAAAGAAGTAGATAGTTCGAGATATATATCTCAAACATCTCTACCTCCCGAAGGCACCAGATGAGTGAGGGGTCAGTCTGCATTTTTCGTCAAGCCACTGTCAATGTGAGAGAACTCGTGTCCAGCTTATAAGCCTATACTTGCATAAACCACAAGTGAAGATAAACAATCTTTGGACAACACCCACCAGTGGGACTCGAACCCAGAAAGCACAACTACCTTCCAGTAGCTGGCATAACTAGTATGCTTTAACCCACTACGCCATCAGACCTTACAAAAGAAGTAGATAGTTCGAGATATATATCTCAAACATCTCTACCTCCCGAAGGCACCAGATGAGTGAGGGGTCAGTCTGCATTTTTCGTCAAGCCACTGTCAATGTGAGAGAACTCGTGTCCAGCTTATAAGCCTATACTTGCATAAACCACAAGTGAAGATAAACAATCTTTGGACAACACCCACCAGTGGGACTCGAACCCAGAAAGCACAACTACCTTCCAGTAGCTGGCATAACTAGTATGCTTTAACCCACTACGCCATCAGACCTTACAAAAGAAGTAGATAGTTCGAGATATATATCTCAAACATCTCTACCTCCCGAAGGCACCAGATGAGTGAGGGGTCAGTCTGCATTTTTCGTCAAGCCACTGTCAATGTGAGAGAACTCGTGTCCAGCTTATAAGCCTATACTTGCATAAACCACAAGTGAAGATAAACAATCTTTGGACAACACCCACCAGTGGGACTCGAACCCAGAAAGCACAACTACCTTCCAGTAGCTGGCATAACTAGTATGCTTTAACCCACTACGCCATCAGACCTTACAAAAGAAGTAGATAGTTCGAGATATATATCTCAAACATCTCTACCTCCCGAAGGCACCAGATGAGTGAGGGGTCAGTCTGCATTTTTCGTCAAGCCACTGTCAATGTGAGAGAACTCGTGTCCAGCTTATAAGCCTATACTTGCATAAACCACAAGTGAAGATAAACAATCTTTGGACAACACCCACCTGTGGGACTCGAACCCAGAAAGCACAACTACCTTCCAGTAGCTGGCATAACTAGTATGCTTTAACCCACTACGCCATCAGACCTTACAAAAGAAGTAGATAGTTCGAGATATATATCTCAAACATCTCTACCTCCCGAAGGCACCAGATGAGTGAGGGGTCAGTCTGCATTTTTCGTAAAGCCACTGTCAATGTGAGAGAACTCGTGTCCAGCTTATAAGCCTATACTTGCATAAACCACAAGTGAAGATAAACAATCTTTGGACAACACCCACCAGTGGGACTCGAACCCAGAAAGCACAACTACCTTCCAGTAGCTGGCATAACTAGTATGCTTTAACCCACTACGCCATCAGACCTTACAAAAGAAGTAGATAGTTCGAGATATATATCTCAAACATCTCTACCTCCCGAAGGCACCAGATGAGTGAGGGGTCAGTCTGCATTTTTCGTCAAGCCACTGTCAATGTGAGAGAACTCGTGTCCAGCTTATAAGCCTATACTTGCATAAACCACAAGTGAAGATAAACAATCTTTGGACAACACCCACCAGTGGGACTCGAACCCAGAAAGCACAACTACCTTCCAGTAGCTGGCATAACTAGTATGCTTTAACCCACTACGCCATCAGACCTTACAAAAGAAGTAGATAGTTCGAGATATATATCTCAAACATCTCTACCTCCCGAAGGCACCAGATGAGTGAGGGGTCAGTCTGCATTTTTCGTCAAGCCACTGTCAATGTGAGAGAACTCGTGTCCAGCTTATAAGCCTATACTTGCATAAACCACAAGTGAAGATAAACAATCTTTGGACAACACCCACCAGTGGGACTCGAACCCAGAAAGCACAACTACCTTCCAGTAGCTGGCATAACTAGTATGCTTTAACCCACTACGCCATCAGACCTTACAAAAGAAGTAGATAGTTCGAGATATATATCTCAAACATCTCTACCTCCCGAAGGCACCAGATGAGTGAGGGGTCAGTCTGCATTTTTCGTCAAGCCACTGTCAATGTGAGAGAACTCGTGTCCAGCTTATAAGCCTATACTTGCATAAACCACAAGTGAAGATAAACAATCTTTGGACAACACCCACCAGTGGGACTCGAACCCAGAAAGCACAACTACCTTCCAGTAGCTGGCATAACTAGTATGCTTTAACCCACTACGCCATCAGACCTTACAAAAGAAGTAGATAGTTCGAGATATATATCTCTCTCACATTGACAGTGGCTCGTCTCAGCTGGGTGCCCAGCGGAGAGAGAACCTCGCATCCTAGGGGTCCAAAACCCGGATTTCCCCGCACTTCGCCCTGATGGCATCACCATATACTCATGGAAGGAGGGAAGACAGTTGGTGTGGGACTACACATGTGTATCCACCCTGGCTGACACCTATGTACACTTCGGAGCTGATCAAGCAGGTGGGGCGGCCAACCACAGGGAAACAGCAAAATCACTCAAGTACAGGCGACTGGATGGTCAATACCTCTTTGTTACCATAGCGTCTGAGACACACGGCCCCTGGGGCAAGAGTGCCTTGGGATTTCTCAAGGAATTGGGTTCCAAGCTCATTGACGTCACCAGAGACCCAAGGGCTTCCAGTTTTTTATTTCAGCGTCTCAGTGTGGCGATCCAGAGGGGAAATGCTTGCTGCGTCCTCGGTTCCTGTCCAGAAGCGGAGGAGCTTCAAGAGATCCATAACCTTTAGGCATTTGTCTTGTATGTTTTGTAACCTTTAAATACTATATATATATATATATATATATATATATATATATATATATATATATATATATATATATATATATATATATATATATATATATATATATGTATATATATATATATATATTATATACATGCGAGGTGCGCCCCATCTTACAACAACCCAAAGCTTGACGAGTATGACCTCCTACTGAAGACCATGCTGGAAAAAGTTGTTAACCTCTCTCTCAACGAATGCCAGTGGAAACAAGCCACTCTTCCTGTCAGGCTCGGTGGCTTGGGTGTCCGCACCGCCACCCAAATTGCAGTCCCAGCCTTCCTGTCTTCCTCCTCAGCATCAGATGACCTGGTTAAGGAAATTCTACCTGACACCCTGAGTGATGTAGCGGGGATACAGGACCCCCACTACACGGAATGTGACACGAAATGGGGTGCCATGACAGACCCAGCACTCAGACCAGCCATGCCGAAAGCCAAGAAACAATCCAGTTGGGACAGCCCCATTGTAGACAAAGAAGCCACAGCTTTGCTGGAGGCAGCAACAACCCCCAGTGATCGTGCACGCCTCACAGCTGTGCAGGCTCCCCATGCAGGGGACTTCCTTCTGGCAGTCCCTATGTCTGCGACAGGCACACGTCTTGATCCGCAGGAGCTCCGTATTGCAGTCGCTCTCCGCCTTGCTGCCCCTATCCACACTGTTCACAGGTGTATTTGCGGCGAGGCAGATGCTGACGAATATGGATTGCATGGCCTGCACTGTGGAAAATCGGGTGGTTGGCACACTAGACACGACGAAGTCAACGACATCATTAAAAGAAGCCTTGCCTCTGCTCAGTGTCCAGCGGAGAGAGAGCCCCGCAACCTACTGAACCGTGACTCTGTTAGCTTTGCCGGCCGACCAGACGGAATCACACTGCGTCCGTGGAAGGGTGGCAGGCAGTTAGCATGGGACTATACTTGCGTATCCACCCTGGCAACGACATACATCACCCTCTCTGCCGGCACGGCAGGAGCCGCAGCGACACACAGAGAAAAACAAAAGTCAGTCAAGTACAGGCAATTAGATCAAAGGTACAATTTCGTTCCAATAGGGTCTGAGACCCTAGGCCCATGGGGTGAGAGTGCAAGAAGGTTTCTTAAGGATCTTGGTTCCAAGCTCATTGACACCACAAGAGACCCTAGAGCAGCAAGTTTTCTCTTTCAGCGCCTCAGTGTCGCGATCCAGAGGGGAAATGCCCGCTGCATCCTCGGTTCCTGCCCGGCGTCGGAGGAGTTCGAGGAAATCTACAGCCTCTAGGAAGCGAACTTTTTCTTGTGTCCTCTTAATGTTCATTTTTTGTATAAAATCAGATATGTAACTGTATAACCTTGCATAATAAAGTGTACATCATAATAAAAAAAAAGGGGGTGGTAGGAGAAGTGAACACTCTTTCGTATTCAGAGTTAAATGTCAAGTTTTTCCCTGAGTGCTCTGTGTTCCCTTCTCTGAGGCTGTGGGTCCCTATAATTACACCAGTGGTGGTACCCCCCTATATATATATATATATATATATATATATATATATATATATATATATATATATATATACATATATATATATATATATATGTCGTACCTAGTAGAAAGAACATACTTTTCGGCCTACTATGCAAGGCCCGATTTGCCTAATAGACCGAGTGATTTTCTTTATTTTCTAGCAATTCGTTCCAATTAGTTTATTTGAATTATTATTATTATATTATATTAACAACATAAATTATTGACTTAGTTGATGGGAGAGTTGGTGATGATGAATGATGGGAGCCGGTCGCCCGAGTGGACAGCACACTGGACTTGTTATCTTGTGGTCCCGGGTTCGATCCCGGGCGCCATCGAGAAACAATGGGCAGAGTTTCTTTCACCCTATACCCCTGTTACCTAGCAGTAAAATAGGTACCTGGGTGTTAGTCAGTTGTCACGGGCTGCTTCCTGGAGGTGGAGGCCTGGTCGAGGACCGGGCCGCGGGGAGACTAAAGCCCTGAAATCATCTCAAGATAACCTCAAGATAGTTGTGTTAGTGTAGGTTAGGTTTAGATAGGTTAGGTTAAGTTAGGTAGGGTTGGTTAGGTTCGATCATATATCTACGTTAGTTTTAACTCAAGTTTTGAAAAATTAACTCATACATAAAAAAATGGATAGCTTTATTATTTCAAAAGAAAAAGATATTGAAAATATATAAATTCTTTGCTTATTAGGGAAATCGGGCCTTGCATAGTAGGCCAGTGTACGACGTTCTGGCTACTAGGTACAACATGTATATATATATATATATATATATATATATATATATATATATATATATATATATATATATATATATATATATATATATATATATATATATATATATATATATATATATATTATTAAATATGACCGAAAAAGTAAGATTAATAATTCTAACACGAATTTTCTCGATCTTTCTTACGTTTCTTTTCACTGTTGATGGTAATTCAAAAATCAATTCTCTAAAATTCATTTTTATTTCTAGTCTGACGCGACACTTCAGCGCGTTTTGTAAAGCTTATTACATTTTCAAAGACTTTAGTTTACACACACACACACAACTTTAACTGAATAGAGCTTAAACATTTTCGAGATTTTATACCTACATTTGGGTATAATCTACAATCAACAGCAATCAACAGCCAATTAATGCATAACTATATTCTACCCACTTCAAGACTCCGCTCCAATATAGAACCATCAAGAAATATGGGTCAATAAAAATAGGCCTTCTGCAGTTACCTACCTTTAATACCCATTGTTTCGTGCCCTGTCTTGTGTTAAAAGTTTATTTTCACCTCATCCAAAACTATTGTAACATGTCACCTCACCTAAATGTAGGTATAAAAACTCGAAGATGTTTAAGCTCTATTCAGTTAAAGTTGTGTGTGTGTGTGTAAACTAAAGTCTTTGAAGATGTAATAAGTTTTACGAAACGCGCTCAAGAGTCGCGTCAGACTAGAAATAAAAATGAATTTTGGAGAATTGATTTTTGAATTACCATCAACAGTGAAAAGAAACGTAAGAAAGATCGAGAAAATTCGTGTTAGAATTATTAATCTTACTTTTCCGGTCATATTTAATAATATATGTCTACTGGAAAGACTGCTACCAAAATATACTAATATATATATATATATATATATATATATATATATATATATATATATATATATATATATATATATATATATATATCCTGCTTTCCTGAATGTTGAAATCAGTGGGATGATCTTGCAGCCCCAGCAACCATTACTGAGCCAACAAAACAACACAAACAGTCCGGCTGGGACCACCCTGCAGTGGAAAAAGTAGCTGATGCCATGCTCAGCGTCGCAACATCAGACAAGGAGAAAGCCCATCTCAGAGCAGTGCATGCCCCCCATGCAGGAGACTTCCTCCTGGCAGTACTAATGTCAGCAATGGGCACACGCCTAGATCCAGAATCCCTTCGTGTAGCAGTGGCCCTCCGCCTTGGTGCCCCAATTCACACTGAATACAAGTGTATTTGCAACAGGGTGGAAGCAGACCAATACGGACTGCAAGGGTTGGATTGCGGAAGCACAAAGGGCTGGCATGCAAGACACAACGAGGTCAATGACATCATCAAGAGAAGCCTCGTCTCAGCTAGGTGCCCAGCGGAGAGAGTACCTCGCATCCTAGGGGTCCAAAACCCGGATTTCCCTGCACTTCGCCCTGATGGCATCACCATATACTCCTGGAGGGAGGGTAGACAGTTGGTGTTGGACTACACATGTGTATCCACCCTGGCTGACACCTATGTACACTTCGGAGCTGATCAAGCAGGTGGGGCGGCCAACCACAGGGAAACAGCAAATTCACTCAAGTACAGGCGACTGGAAGGTCAATACCTCTTTGTTCCAATAGTGTCTGAGACGCATGGCCCCTGGGGCAAGAGTACCTTGGGATTTCTCAAGGAATTGGGTTCCAAGCTCATTGACGTCACCAGAGACCCAAGGGCTTCCAGGTTTTTGTTTCAGCGTCTCAGTGTGGCGATCCAGAGGGGAAATGCTTGCTGCGTCCTCGGTTCCTGTCCAGAAGCGGAGGAGCTTCAAGAGATCCATAACCTTTAGGCATTTGTCTTGTATGTTTTGTAACCTTTAAATACACAATAAAGCAAAAAAAAAAAAAAAAAAGATAAAAAGGAAGGGGGTGGTAGGAGAAAAGCACGCAGAAACTATATTGGAGGGGACCTACATTCCCTCCAATGCGTTATGTGTGGTTTCCTCCGAGGCTCTGGGTCCCCCTTCTTCCAGCCAGAGCTGGTACTCCCTTCTCTCTCTCTCTCTCTCTCTCTCTCTCTCTCTCTCTCTCTCTCTCTCTCTCTCTCTCTCTCTCTCTCTCTCTCTCTCTCTCTCTCTCTCTCCCTCTCTCTATCTCTCTCTCTCTCTCTCTCTCTCTCTCTCTCTCTCTCTCTCTCTCTCTCTCTCTCTCTCTCTCTCTCTCTCTCTCTCTCTCTCTCTCTCTCTCTCTCTCTCTCTCTCTCTCTCTCTCTCTCTCTCTCTCTCTCTCTCTCTCTCTCTCTCTCTATATATATATATATATATATATATAATATATATATATATATATATATATATATATATATATATATATATATATATATATATATATATATATATATATATTAGTATATTTTGGTAGCAGTCTTTCCTGTAGACATATATTATTAAATATGACCGAAAAAGTAAGATTAATAATTCTAACACGAATTTTCTCAATCTTTCGTACATTACGCTTCACTGTTGGAGGTAAATAAAAAATGACTTCTCCAAAATTCATTTTTATTTCTAGTCTGACGCGACACGAGCGCGTTTCGTAAAACTTATTACATTTTCAAAGACTTCACAAATACACAACTGATTAGAACTTACGTATCTCTGATTTTATATCTACATTTGAGTGAGGTGGGAGGGGTGATGTGGCATTAACACAAGACAGAACAAGAGGGGATATTAATAGGGTATTAAAAGTATCAACACAAGACAGAACAGAAACAATGGGTATTGAATAGAAGTGTTTGTAGAAAGCCTATTGGTCCATATTTCTTGATGCTTCTATATTGGAGCGGAGTCTTGAGGTGGGTAGAATATAGTTGTGCAATAATTGGCTGTTGATTGCTTGTGTTGACTTCTTGATGTGTAGTGCCTCGCAAACGTCAAGCCGCCTGCTATCGCTGTATCTATCGATGATTTCTGTGTTGTTTACTAGGATTTCTCTGGCGATGGTTTGGTTATGGGAAGAGATTATATGTTCCTTAATGGAGCCCTGTTGCTTATGCATCGTTAAACGCCTAGAAAGAGATGTTATTGTCTTGCCTATATACTGGGTTTTTTGGAGCTTACAGTCCCCAAGTGGGCATTTGAAGGCATAGACGACGTTAGTCTCTTTTAAAGCGTTCTGTTTTGTGTCTGGAGAGTTTCTCATGAGTAGGCTGGCCGTTTTTCTGGTTTTATAGTAAATCGTCAGTTGTATCCTCTGATTTTTGTCTGTAGGGATAACGTTTCTATTAACAATATCTTTCAGGACCCTTTCCTCCGTTTTATGAGCTGTGGAAAAGAAGTTCCTGTAAAATAGTCTAATAGGGGGTATAGGTGTTGTGTTAGTTGTCTCTTCAGAGGTTGCATGGCTTTTCACTTTCCTTCTTATGATGTTTTCGATGAAACCATTGGAGAAGCCGTTATTGACTAGGACCTGCCTTACCCTACAGAGTTCTTCGTCGACTTGCTTCCATTCTGAGCTGTGGCTGAGAGCACGGTCGACGTATGCGTTAACAACACTCCTCTTGTACCTGTCAGGGCAGTCGCTGTTGGCATTTAGGCACATTCCTATGTTTGTTTCCTTAGTGTAGACTGCAGTGTGGAAACCTCCGCCCTTTTCCATGACTGTTACATCTAGAAAAGGCAGCTTCCCATCCTTTTCCGTCTCGTAAGTGAAACGCAGCACGGAACTCTGCCCAAATGCCTCCTTCAGCTCCTGCAGATGTCTGACATCAGGTACCTGTGTAAAAATGTCGTCAACATACCTGCAGTATATGGCCGGTTTCAAGTTCATGTCGACTAAGACTTTTTGCTCGATGGTACCCATGTAGAAGTTTGCAAACAGGACACCTAGGGGAGAACCCATGGCGACCCCATCTACTTGCTTATACATGTGCCCATCCGGGCTCAAGAAGGGTGCCTCTTTAGTACAAGCTTGGAGTAGTTTCCTCAGAATACTTTCTGGCATGTCAAGAGGAGTACAGGCTGGATCACGATACACTCTGTCGGCTATCATTCCGATTGTCTCGTCCACAGGTACGTTGGTAAACAGCGATTCTACGTCCAACGAGGCTCTTATCCCTGTGGCCCGTGTGCCCCGCAGTAAGTCCACAAATTCCTTTGGAGACTTCAGGCTGAAGGCGCAAGGAACATAAGGAGTCAGCAGGCTGTTGAGTCGCTTCGCCAGTCTGTACGTGGGTGTGGGTATCTGGCTAATGATTGGCCGAAGTGTGTTTCCAGGCTTGTGCGTCTTGACATTTCCATACGCATATCCAGGTTTATATTCCCCAATGATCTTTGGCAGGTGGAGTCCGGATTTCTTGGCGTTCACAGTTTCGATCAGTTTGTTGACCTTTGCTTTTAATTCGGCTGTAGTGTCCTTCGTTACCCAAAGTTCCAAAGGGTATATATATATATATATATATATATATATGTATATATATATATATATATAAATATATATATATATATATATATATATATATATATATATATATATATATATATATATATATGTCGTACCTAGTAGCCAAAACGCACTTCTCTGCCTACTATGCAAGGCCCGATTTGCCTAATAAGCCAAGTTTTTATGAATTAATGGTTTTTCGACTACCTAACATACCTAACCTAACCTAACCTAACTTTTTCAGCTACCAAACCTAACCTAACCTATAAAGATAGGTTAGGTTCGGTCATATATCTACGTTAATTTTAACTCCAATAAAAAACAATTGACCTCAAACATAATGAAATGGGTAGCTTTATCATTTCATAAGAAAAAAATTAGAGAAAATATATTAATTCAGGAAAACTTGGCTTATTAGGCAAATCGGGCCTTGTATAGTAGGCTGAGAAGTGCGTTCTGGCTACTAGGTACGACATATATATGTATATATATGTATATTGTGACGGTAATCTCCTTCAAGAGATTGAGCCTGCTCTTCCCTCCTCAAATACGTCGTTACATCTATATAAAACTACTATGGAAGAAATGTCCAACAACGACAACAACATCTCCAAGGTTTGCCAGAGAGCAAAACGTATGCAGCCAGGAACACCTGCTCAGCCTGAAACCGCCAAACTACCTGTCTTGTTGCCGGCTCCTCGCTGATTAGCCGCCGGTCTGGCTGCAACTGCACTCCACCCACCATACTACTTGAGGTCTGGGGCCGCCACGACCTCAGTCCTCAGAATATTAGGTGCTTTCATACGGTTAACACTTCTTCCTGGTAGACTAAAGCTTTGGCTTACGTGTACTGAGAGAGGTGATAGCTTAAAGCCAATATTCCTGCACCTCTCATTTTATTGTATATTGCACAGCTTGTTATTACTCACTTGTCTTAACGTAACTTTTCATTTTTTCATTTAATTATTCTTATTATTTTGATTGATTGATTTTATTATACGAATTTGTATGTCCATTTTATTCATGTTTTGTTTATTTAACGTAATTAAAATTTCATTGTTAAAATTTACTTGTGTTTTGTGTGTCTTCTCCTTACCTTACCACAGACGAAGTTCCAGATTTTCTATTTTTTTTTATTCTATGTGACGAGGCCATACCCCTAGCTTTGAACAGCCGAACACCAACGCGTTACCGTCACATATTATATGGGGGCCTGTCCGGGAGCTTCACTCAGGTACTGGTGCCAAGTGGTAATTTATGGTAAGCGTATTTAACTTTGTTAACGTAGCTTTTACTATTTTTCATATTCAATTTCATTTTTTATATGGTGCGGTGTATTGTGCATTACGAGAGTAACATATGGTGAAGGTGAGACAACTTTGGATTACGTGGTGACTGTAGGCCTCAGTCATACTCTTAATTGGTCATCTCTCCCTCCGTGTTATTACTCGTGTTTACCATCTTTGTCCCTTGGATATTTCTCATTTTGACAGATCATCATATTGGTACCCTGGTACTGTGGTCTGCCCCGGGTCAAGAGCACCCAATCTTCTGCAATCTGACTGTAGGAGGACAAAGAGGGCCATAGTTCCTCTAGCTCGAACTTTAGTTGCTGAATTGGGACCTCAGCAGCAGTTCTCGTCACCAGTTGACACCTCGCACCCCTACACGTCAGTCAGAGATGATGATACATACAACGGTAGGGAATTAGCTTACTTTTCAGAGCACAAAAGTTCGCTAATTCTGTAAGTATCATATTAAATTCAGTAGGAAAAACTTGCTTTATGTCCTATAGAGACTTGGCAAGGTATGCCTACATCCTTGGAGTACCAAGTTTACTTTTGAGGCAATTAACTGTTTCATTTGTTTTCGAAACTCTGTTTCATTTGTTAGTAGGATTTTCTTGCCCTTATCCTCTTACATGAGTACCGGGTACAAGATTTCCTGCGCCCTTGATTTAAATTAATCATTTAACATCTTGTACTTAACTTTAATTGTTAAAGATCCCACAGGATACGTATCAGTTGCCACGTTGTCCTGTTTCTGACATTCACTATAACTGAATATTCGTGTATATTTATTTGCTAATTTCACCATGTTTCGTCTCCAAGCTTTCCGTGCAGATCCAGCAGGTGCAATAGGGACTTTAAGTCATGCCAAGAAGACTGAATTACAAACTCTTGCACATGAGTATCAGCTAACAGTTCCCTACCAAGCCAACAAGAGTGAAATACACAATCTGTTGCTGGATTACTATTTAGAGCAAGGTAAGATAGACTCTGAAACTCATGAAACTTACTATATTGCAGATAAAACTGATTTGGCAACGCTGAAACTCAAACTAGAGCTGGCCAAGATTGAACGCGAGCAGCAAAGAGAAGCCCTCGAACAACAAGAACGAGCAGCTGCCATACGAAGGGAAGAACAAGAACGTGAGATTGCCTTACTCCAGGAGCGGGAACGCGTACGGCTTGAAACCAAACAACGCGAGTTGGAGATGCAACGCGAACATGACAAGCAACAAGCAACTCTGGCTCTAGAGTGTCGTCAACGCGAAATCGCCTTGGAAACTTCACACTTCACTCAACGCCAGCAAGCTACTGCCAATCTTCCCGTCAGTTTTAATATATCACATGCAAGTAAGTTAATGCCATCCTTTGTAGAAGCAGAAGTTGATGTGTTCTTTACCACCTTTGAAACCCTTGCTAATCAACTCAGTTGGCCTGTCGACCAATGGGCCACACTTCTCAGAGTCCATCTTACAGGTAGAGCTGCAGTCACACTCAGTACTCTGGCGTCTGAGAATGACTACCAGACTCTGAAACAAGCAGTGTTTGACGCCTACCTCCTCTCTACTGAAAGTTATAGAAGGAAATTCCGTGACCACCTGAAGGCAAGTACCACTACCTTCCTCGAGTTTGCTAACACAAAACGGAGATATTTCATGAAATGGCTGGAAGCAGCACATGTCTCTACTTTTACAGAACTCGTCAACCTGATGCTAGTTGAAGAATTCTTGAGACGTGTGCCGCCCCCTGTCCGTCTCTACTTGGCAGATAAAGAAGAAACCGACTACCTGAAGTGTGCTAAGTCGACTGACACTTACAGCCTCATCCACTGGCTGACACCCGAACCATCCTCCAGTAAGAAGTCGTGGTACAGTTACGAGAAAGTGAGCCCCGATCAAGCTGGTTCGCAACTGTACTGCAAGTATTGTAGACTCTATGGACATACCATAGACAAGTGTGGTAAGTCTCAATACAAGGGAACCACTGACCAACAAAAACCCAAACCAACTCCTCCTAAGTCCGGTAAGCCTGTGATGAATGTTGGTGTTAATGTTAATGATCTTTCTCTTTTCAGTAACCACCTGTATACTGGAACTGTCTCTGCCAACGGTTCAAATCCGGAGGGACGTTTCAAATTGAAGATCTTGAGGGACACAGCGGCTCTTCAATCGATCATCTTGAAGTCGGCTGTGCCCAACATCGTCTACACCGGAGAAACTGTCTTCATCACTGACCTCACTGCTACCACTCCATACCCTCTCGCCAGAGTCCACCTGGATTGTCCCTACGTGAAAGGAGAAGTCCAAGTCGCCGTCAGGGAAAAGCCTTTTCCCATGCCTGGAGTGCAACTTCTCCTAGGCAACGACTTGGCAGAAGACCTGCAGCCGACCAACCTGATCGTCATGGACAAACCCCAGGTGTGTAACTCTGTGCCAAGTAACCCTATTCTAGCGTATGTTCCAGCAGAGGTTCAAGAGAGTGATGAAGTTTCTCCTCCGGTTCTCGTGACCACCCGTGCACAAGCCGCACGTCCACAGCCAGCTGACTCTACTGCTACCGCTGTCCCTCAAGACCCTCAGAAACTACCCCCGCATCTGACCAAGTTGGAGTTCCGTAAGTTGCAGAGGGAAGATCTTACTTTAACACCATTGTTTTTCCAGGCTGAGACTCAACCCGACAGTATTCCTGGGTTCTTCCTAGAGAACGACTTGCTCTACCGCAGATATAGACCCAGTAAACTGAAGGAGGAGGACGATTGGGCCAACATCGAACAACTTGTGATTCCTACCAGCCTGCGGCCCACTATTCTACACCTGGCCCACGGAGCGCTCTCCCACTACGGCTTCAACAAGACTTACCATGGAATTCGTCAAGACTACTACTGGCCAGGTATGGTAAATAACGTCAAACAGTACGTAAAACAGTGTCATACATGTCAGATGGCAGGCAAACCAAACATCTCCATTCCCAGCGCGCCACTGATTCCCATACAGGTGCCTGCGGAACCTTTCCACAGACTCATAATAGACTGTGTTGGTCCTTTACCTCGGACCAGTTCAGGTAACGCCTACATCCTAACCATCCTGTGTCCTACCACCAGATTTCCCATAGCAGTTCCAGTGAAGAACATCACGGCTGCTACGGTTGTAAAACATCTATTGAAGATCTTCACTCAATACGGATTTCCCAGGGAGATTCAGAGCGACTGTGGTACCAACTTCACCAGTGATCTCTTCAAAAGGACACTGGAGGAGTTCAACATCAAACAGGTATTGTCCAGCCCCTATCATCCTGCTTCACAGGGTTCTCTTGAACGTAGTCATCAGACTATCAAAGCACTCTTGAAAAAGTTTTGTAGTGAAACCTCTAAGGATTGGGATAAGCAAATCGACCTTATAATGTGTATTTACAGAAGTCTCCCCAATGAGTCCCTAGGAGTATCTCCTTATGAGATGCTCTACGGCCGTAAGTGCCGTACTCCCCTTAAGGCTTTCAAAGACTCTCTCCGAGATGCCACCTTCAGTGAGCATCAGAATGTGCCCCAGTTTCTTCAAAACCTTCAACACATTCTAGAGAGAGTCCACCGTTTTGCCCATGATAATCTATTGAAAGCCCAGGAGAGGATGAAGACTCATTACGACCAGACCAGCAAAGTACGAAAATTTAAGCCGGGAGACTTCGTGCTTGCATACTTCCCTATCCCAGGTTCACCTTTACAAAACAGGTTTTCAGGACCCTACCGCGTCAAAGAGTGCAGAAATAACAACAACTACGTCATAGAGACTCCAGATAGGCGGCGGAAGACCCAGCTGTGCCACGTCAACCTCCTGAAACAATATAATGGTACTCCTCCCACTGTCCTGATTAACTGTTCTACCTTCACAGAACCCTACATCCACAGTGAGACCTTCCCAGCTTCTCCTCCCGAAAGCACTGACAAGGAGTCAGCGCTTTCTAATTCCGAAATCCTTAATGATCCTCCCAAATACTTTCAGGATAATAATCGTGCTCCTTTGCCCTATTCTAATTCCACTCTCACCTCGTCAGATAAGCCCTTCATCCTCCATGTCGACGCCAGTGGTACCGATGTTGGTGGTGTCGTGATGCAGCAACGAGGCGAGAAGAATACACCTGTCAGCGACTACTGCTACAAGGAAATACGGAACAATTGGCAAGGAGCTACTCTTCATCATCCTGAAGCTCCAGCACTTCACTCCACACCTGAAAAGTGCTCGGTCCACCATCAACACGGACCACACCACCCTACACCTCCTGCAGCACGCCCACTTCTCATCTCAACGTCTTCTACTATGGGCTTGCTAACTGCAGAAATTCAACCTGGAGACACGCTATACCAAGATTCCGACAACATCTTAGCCCATGATCTCTCCAGAGTTTATGAAGTAGAAGCGACTCCATCCATTACTCCACCACATAACGACGTACTTCTTCCAGAACCGCAGGCTTCGGGGGAGAGTTGTGACGGTAATCTCCTTCAAGAGATTGAGCCTGCTCTTCCCTCCTCAAATACGTCGTTACATCTATATAAAACTACTATGGAAGAAATGTCCAACAACGACAACAACATCTCCAAGGTTTGCCAGAGAGCAAAACGTATGCAGCCAGGAACACCTGCTCAGCCTCAAACCGCCAAACTACCTGTCTTGTTGCCGGCTCCTCGATGATTGGCCGCCGGTCTGGCTGCAACTGCACTCCACCCACCATACTACTTGATGTCTGGGGCCGCCACGACCTCAGTCCTCAGAATATTCAGTGCTTTCATACGGTTAACACTTCTTCCTGGTAGACTAAAGCTTTGGCTTACGTGTACTGAGAGAGGTGATAGCTTAAAGCCAATATTCCTGCACCTCTCATTTTATTGTATATTGCACAGCTTGTTATTACTCACTTGTCTTAACGTAACTTTTCATTTTTTCATTTAATTATTCTTATTATTTTGATTGATTGATTTTATTATACGAATTTGTATGTCCATTTTATTCATGTTTTGTTTATTTAACGTAATTAAAATTTCATTGTTAAAATTTACTTGTGTTTTGTGTGTCTTCTCCTTACCTTACCACAGACGAAGTTCCAGATTTTCTATTTTTTTTTATTCTATGTGACGAGGCCATACCCCTAGCTTTGAACAGCCGAACACCAACGCGTTACCGTCACAACATATATATATATATATATATATATATATATATATATATATATATATATATATATATATATATATATATATATATATATATATATATATATATATATATATATATATATATATATCAACCTGTCCTCTTAAAAAGAACGTCAACATTTGCCGTTTGACTCTACGGCTGTTTTTGGACGTTATTTTGTGTAAAACAACGTCTATTTTCGCTTCCATGGACTATCTCTTGTTATACAATGAAATACCACACTCTTATTATTCTATAACTCACTGACTATGCTCTGATATTTGTTCTTCAAGTAAAAATATATATATTTTTGCCTTAATTAGGCCATAATCCAGAAAATTCCAGCCTATCGATCTTTATATTTAGGAAAACATCTAATAAATTTGGAAATGAATTTTTCGTTCGCCGACAGTTGCCTGTTACTATTTAACCCTCTATGCTGTAATGTCGCTGGTCATTGTGACTTTCCCAGGATTTATATATGTTTTGTAGTAGCATTTAGTCAGACTACAGTAATTTAACTAATGGGAAACCTCTATAGTTGTCGTAAATTAATAATAATCATTTATCAAATAATAAATTAGCAAACATATGCAACATTTTATGTTACGACTTTTCGGGTAGGCCATTCTGTTTGTTTACAACCCCAATGGTTCAAAATACACAATACTTTTAATATATAAGTGACTAAGTATGCTCTAATATATGGTCCTCAATGAAAATTATAGTTTTTTTTTGTTAATTTGTCCATAATGAATAAGATTCCTTACTGTTGATCTTTATATTAAGAAAAACATCTAAACAAATTGGTATTGTGTTTTCGTTCAGATAAAGTTTCCAGATACTATTTCCTAGTTATCAATTAATGTAGGTGGTTATTTTAATTCGCGGCTACCAGGGGCTTTCTCCCATTATACAATATAAATGTACTCACTAACTATTCTCTGGTATCTGTTCTTCAAGTAAAATTACCTATTTTTTTGTTTAATTAGTCCATAATTCATAAAATTCCTTCAGGTCGATCTTTATATTTAGAAAAACATCTAATCAATTTGGAATTTAATTTTTCGTTCACCTACAGTTACCAGCTACTATTTCATTGTTATATTTTATGTCGCTGGTCATTACAATTTTCCAAGAATTTAAACAGCTAAACAGCAAGTAGAATCTTGTTAGAGTACAGGAATTTACCTATGGAGAACCTCGATAGCTGCCGAAAATTATTAATGATTATATATGTAATTTAAAATAATGAATTATATACCATTTCTTATGTTACGTCTTTGGCGGGTAGGCGGTTCTGCGGGTTTACAACCGAATTGTTTAAAAATCACACTATTTTAAATGTATGAGTCACTAGTATGCTCTGATATATGTTCTGCAATGAAAATAAAGATTGTTTTGTTGTTAATTACTCCATAAATGTGTAATGTGTTAATTCAGTCTAAAATCTTTTTGCAACGTTTATATGCGATATACGTAGCTGGAAACTACCTAATATTTAAAAATAATAGTTACAACATTCTATTAAAATATAATGTTGAAATAAATATCACACAAAGTCTGTATATCTGTTTTTAGATGTCTTATAAAAAATTTTTTTAAATAGTATTAATGATGTTTGTGAATCTTGAGTAAAAATTATGTTAATTATTATTAATCTAATTGTTATTATTTTAAGTAAAAGAATTGCAAGTATTCGCATAACCACGGGATCTCTGTTTGTGTATGAATGCACGGATTTGTTTTTGTTATGAGAGGGACGCCTTAGAAAGCATGGTGTAGGCCACCTGTGGCTCGCATCCGATCCCACGATCGTCGTCGCCCCTAAATCAACACAACAGGTATTTAGTATTTACGATTATAATAAGTAATATTTCTTTTATAATAATATTGCAGCAGGTGGT